>NC_090656.1:133623834-133890560 GCF_040937935.1 Hyperolius riggenbachi | reverse complement strand
CCCTCCTCCCTTCACCCTCCACCCTCCTCCCTCCATCCTCCTCCCTCCTCCTTCTCCCTCCTCCTCCACCCTCCACCCTCCTCCCCTTCTACCTATTCCCTCCACCCTCCTCCCGTCCTCCCTTTTCCATCCTCCCTCCTCCATCCTCCCCTCCACCCTCCTCCCCTTCTACCCTTCTACCTATTCCCTCCTCCCTCCTCCCTCCACCCTCCTCCCTCCACCCTCCGCCCTCCTCCCTCCACCCTCCTCCCCTTCTACCTATTCCATTCTCCCTCCTCCCTCCACCCTCCTCCCTCCACCCTCCTCCCCTTGCTACCTATTCCCTCCTCCCTCCACCCTCCTCCCTCCACCCTCCTCCCTCCACCCCTTCTACCTATTCCCTCCTCCCTCCACCCTCCACCCCTTCTACCCTTCTACCTTTTCCCTCCTCCCTCCTCCCTCCACCCTCCTCCCCTTCTACCCTTCTACCTATTTTCTCCTCCCTCCACCCTCCTCCCCTTCTACCTATTCCCTGGAGGGAGGAGGGTGGAGAGGGTGGAGGGAGGAGGGAGGAGGGTGGAGGGAGGAGGGTGGAGGGAGGAGGGTGGAGAAAGGAGGGTGGAGGAGGGTGGAGGGTGGAGGAGAGTGGGTGGAGGGAGGAGGGTGGAGGGAGTAGGGTGGAGGGTGGAGGAAGGAGGGTGGAGGGAGGAGGGTAGAGGGAGGAGGGTGGAGGGAGGAGGAGGAGGGTGGAGGGAGGAGGGTGGAGGGTGGAGGAAGGAGGGTGGAGGGAGGAGGGTAGAGGGAGGAGGGTGGAGGGAGGAGGGAGGAGGGTGGAGGGAGGAGGGTGGAGGAAGGAGGGTGGAGGGAGGAGGGTAGAGGGAGGAGGGTGGAGGGAGGAGGGTAGAGGGAGGAGGGTGGAGGGTGGAGGGAGGAGGGTGGAGGGAGGAGGGTGGAGGGAGGAGGGAGGAGGGTGGAGGGTGGAGGGAGGAGGGTGGAGGGTGGAGGGTGGAGGGTGGAGGGAGGAGGGAGGAGGGAGGAAGGTGGAGGGGTGGAGGGTGGAGGGAGGAGGGTTTGAAACAATCTTGCTGGAAACATGCTTTCCAACAAGATTTCAGCCAGTAAATTTTTTTCTAAATTTTAAAGTTCACCTCCCCATTGAAGTGAATTGCGGCTCGCGAACTTTTTCGCGAACCGAACTTTCCGCGAAGGTTCGCGAACAGGGTTCGTGAACCGAAAATCGGAGGTTAGCGACATCTCTAATTGGAAGCACTTCTTATGTTGGCCACATACAATGGCTTCATATATAGTGCCTTTTGTATTGTGCTGTTAATTGCATCAGTTTTATGGTTGTCAATGTAAGTTGGCATAATTTAAGGTGTGTCATCACTGAGGGGAAGAGCTTAATATAGATTATAAGGCACCATGTCTTTTCGGACATTATCTTCCCTTGTGTGGCTGTACAACTGCTTTGTTTGTATGGTCATAAAATGTAGAAAGGTGTTTTATTCCCTGGTGGGAGTTCATGCCACTGAAGCATGGGATAACAGTAACAAAACACGTAGAATGTAACTTACTTAGACATAATGTGTTGAGCAAAACGCTGGAGAAAGTCATCCCACTGATAAGTCTAAAGAATACGTAGCAAGGGAAGCTGGGGAGAAACGCAACAAGAGAGCCTGCTACCGACATCTGCATGTAGGACCAGATAAGGAACTGTTCGACGGGCCGAATCTACAACAAAAGAGAGCACAAATTATTAAATCTAGTCAGAGATGAAGCTCAAAGCTATCTTCATGGTGTTTGTATTGTTCTCCTGTGTTTCTTGCAGGTATTCTTGATTCCACTTATATCCCAAAACATTCTTGTAGGTTAATTGTCTCCTAAAATCGGTCTTAGATTATGGTATGGATATATAAACTATGACTAAGTTAGGGATTATTATTATTGATTTATAAAGCACCAACACATTCCGTGGTGCTGTGCAAAGTAAGAAAAACAAACATGTGCTACATAATAATACAGACAATGGTATAAAACCAAATATGGACACTGATACAAAATACAGAACTGGTAATTACAGTGACAAATGTAACATGATGTATAAAATGTATACAAATATAAAATGAATAACAATTTCCAAGACACAGAAGGGTGAGAGAGCTCTGCCCTTGTGAGTTTATAATCTAAAGGAATGGGAGGTGGACAGGAGGTGGGTAATATACAGTATTCATACAGGCAGTGTGTTTTTAGGTTATCTAGTGAGGAGTACAAATTGATCAGAGGTCGAAGGAGAAACAGCCTTAGTTAGATCATATGCTTGTCAGAAAAAAGTGAGTTTTGAGGGAGCATTTAAAAGATTGCAAAGGTTAGTGAGTGACAGATGTGTTGTGGAAGGGCATTCCAGAGGAGGAGTGAAGCACGTGAGAAGTCTTGTATACGTGATTGCGAGGAGATAATTCTAGAGGAGGACAAAAGGTTGTGTGCAGATTTGAAATTGAAGTTGGGTTGGTATCTGGAAACAGTGAGGAAATATATAGGGGGGAGATTTTGGAAAGCTTTGTAGGTTAGGGTTAAAAGTTTGAATTGGATCCTCTTGCTAATTGGCAGCCAAAGAAAAGCTTAACAGAAAGGTGCAGCAGAGGAAGAGTGAGAAGAAAGGTGAATGAGACAAGCAGCAGAGTTCAGCACGGATCGGAGTGGTTCCAGTCGGTTAGTTGGTAGTCCACAAAGCAGTGTATTTTTTGGACTATAAGACTCACTTTTTCTCCCCCAAAAGTCCGTGCGTGTGTGTGTGTGGGGGGGGGGGGGGGTCACTGCATCTTATAGTCCAAATACAGGGATTTCCTGACTTGTGAACGCCTGCCAATACAAATCTCCAACACGCCACAATGTTGGGGACTCCCTGTACTGTGCCCATGCAGAGGAGAACACAGGGGGACAAACGGAGGACAAGGGGGACACAAAGGGGCATCGAGGAGAACAAAAGGAGGACAAAGGCAGACACATGGGGGACACAGGAGAACACAAGGGGGACAGAGGAGGACACAGGGATACATGAGGTACACGGGGGCATAAGGTACAAAGGGGGCATAATCCACAAGATGCCCCTTCACCATGGATGCACCAGGTTTAGTATATATATATATTTTCCCCCTGGCTTTTGTCCTATAAATCTAGCTGCGTCTTATGGTCAGGAGCGTCTTATAGTCCGAAAAAATACAGTATGTTACAATAGTCCATACGAGATATTATAAGAGCATGTGCTAACATTTTAGTTGTGTTCTTAGTGAGATTTTAAGCTTGCAAGAGCAGGGCTCTCCCACCATTTTGTGTCTTGGAATTTGTAATTCATTTTATAGCTTGCACATTTTATTCATCATGTTACATCTGTAATGGTATTTTGTACCAGTGTCCATATTTGATGCATATCATTGTCTGTATAATTATGTGCCCCTTGTTTGTTTTCCTACTTTTTACAGCGCCACAGAATATGTTGGCGCTTTATAAATAAATAATAGATAAATTAGAGAGTTTTTAAATTGGAGATGACAGGAGCTGGTTAGGGAGTGAGTGTGAGGAATAAATGAGAGAAAGGAGTCAAGTATTACCCCTAAGCAATGTGCTTTGGGAACTGAAGTTATAGGGATGTTATCAACATTTCATTGTTATATCAGGCAGGGAGGTCAGGCCGAGACGGAGAAAGATAATTATTTCTGTTTCAGTCATATTAATACCTTTACGACTGCCTCACGACGATTGTTGTGAATGCGGCGGCTCCCCAGGACCACGTAGAGTCCTGGGTGCGTGTGTTGCTGGGGATCACGCGTGCTGATTCGCTCCACTCCGTAATCAGTCTCCCAGCAGCGATCGCCGCTAGGAGACTGTTAAACAGCAAAACCACCTCCTATTTACGCTGTACAGCACTGTGATCTATGGCAGTGCTGTACTGGGGACAGCCGTGTCATTCGGCTGTCCCCTCTGGAGGCTCAGGGAGTGATAGGCTGATGCCTATGATAGCCATTCGCTGTCATTGGCTGGCGGGGGGAGGGAGGGCTCAGTAAGAAAATAAACCAAAAAAGTACATTTTATTTAGAAGAAAAAAAAAAAAGATAATCATCAACAGAAAGTTCTGTTGGTGGGCAGAAAAAGGAGGGCGGGGGGGGGGGGGAGGGTTGGGGATTTCATCTGTGTGCACAGATCTGTGGCTCTGCAGCAAGCCAGTAAGGCTGCAGAGCCCTAATTTGCCTGGCCACTGGGGGGCGGGGGGGGGGGGGGGGGGGGGTGGGGGTGTTGAAAGCATGTGGTCCATTTTTAAGAAGTGAGGGGGTCCTGAAAGAGTATATAATAGACAAGCAGTCAGGAACATGTGTGAGGAGGGAGTTAGAGTCCCTGAGCCGATGCTTGGGTACAAAACTGGATAGCAAAGAAATGAACAGCGCTACTTAAAACAGATGAGTGCTTACCTGCAAAAGAGTGCAAGCCCCACTTATGGGATAAAATACACACTGAGCATACACATGACCTGTCTACCACTTGGAGGATGTTAGTTTTCCTGTAACAGCTTGCATGCAACTTGTTAAGTACTTGTCCCTCCCACTGTCGAAGAAGTCTTTCCTCCATGGGAGGGGACCTAACACTAACTAAATCCTACCTATGCATATGCATAGCCTGGGCGCGCTACCAAGTGAAATTGAAAATTGCGCAAAAAAGTTTTCCTCCCTCCCTCAATTTCACTTGGTAGCGCGCCCAGGCTATGCATATGCATAGGTAGGATTTAGTTAGTGTTAGGTCCCCTCCCATGGAGGAAAGACTTCTTCGACAGTGGGAGGGACAAGTACTTAACAAGTTGCATGCAAGCTGTTATAGGAAACTAACATCCTCCAAGTGGTAGACAGGTCATGTGTATGCTCAGTGTGTATTTTATCCCATAAGTGGGGCTTGCACTCTTTTGCAGGTAAGCACTCATCTGTTTTTAAGTAGCGCTGTTCATTTCTTTGCTATGTTTTAATTTATTTCTGGTCAGCTGCTCCCACTTAACAGTTTTGCCTTTGGTGTATATGCAGAGCCTCTGTTTGGGTTCAAGGTGCGTTTGTAGTTTCTGGGGGGGCTCAGCGCATCTCTGAGCAGAGGCCATTCAGAGACGGCCTGGTGATGCGCTGATCCCACTTTTTTGCACAAAATTAGATACTTGCATAAAGAGACGGAAGCCCCAGGATCCTATGGAGGCTTCCCTCCCTGCTCTGATGTCCCCCGTCACTGTGCTCAGCCCACCAGAAGATTAGCGACAATGCATTGTTGCTAATCCATCGGGCCATGCAACATTACTTCCTCCAGTGTGGCCGCGCAATAGCTGACCCCGCCCGCCTGCACATGCGCAGTAAGCCTATGACTGGCTTTTTAAATTGCGGCCTCTGCTAAGCCACCTCAATTTCAAGTTTGCTAAGGTTTACATGCCAGAACGTCAGATCACCATCGAGTCGCTATTGCCATTCCACGGCAGGCTTGGGATAAAGCACTATATACCCAGCAAACAGTCCAGATACGGAGAAAAGCTTTACAAATTGTGTGAAAGTGGGATAGGGTACACACATTCCTTCAAGATCTATAAAGGAAAAGATAGTCTGCTACAAACTGCCGGATGCCCACCCTTCATGGGTGCAAGCGAGAGGATTGTCATCGACCTCTTCAACTCTTTGTTACAACACTTTGTCACAGGGGTCGAGTCCTGCGTGGACGCGGGTGAACGGCGTCCACCCACTTTTTCTTCAGCGTGGACGCCGTTCACCCTGGCTTGTGTGGAGGGGAGCAGAACAGAGAAGGAGAGCTATGGGGACAGTGGGGATTGGCGGACATCTCCCCCCCCATCCCTCACCTTCGTGCTCCCCTTCCTGCCTCTCCCCTCCAGTGTTTTGAAGTGTCGGGCCCGGCGGCGAAAGTGGGCGGAGACTTTCCGCGTTCCAGTCGCATGGGTCACTCCGCTCTGTGTGCGGCTAGAATACCAGACTAGCCGCACACAAAGCGGAGCGTCCCATGCGACTGGAACGCGGTAAGTCTCCGCCCACTTTCGCCGCCGGGCCCGACACTTCAAAACACTGGAGGGGAGAGGCAGGAAGGGGAGCACGAAAGTGAGGGATGGGGGGGGAGATGTCCGCCCATCCCCGCTGTCCCCATAGCTCTCCTTCTCTGCGCTGCTCCCCTCCTGCTGGGGGCACACCTGGCTACCTGGGCACATAATCCCCTGCCTACATATACCGGGCACATATACCCCTGCCTACATATACTGGGCACATATACCCCTGCCTACATTTACTGGGCATATATACCCCTGGCTACATATACTGGGCATATATACCCCTGGCTACACATACTGGGCATATATACACCTGGCTACATATACTGGGCATATATACCCCTGGCGACATATACTGGGCACATATACCCCTGCCTACATATACTGGGCACATATACCCCTGGCTACATATACTGGGCATATATACCCCTGGCTACATATACTGGGCATATATACCCCTGGCTACATATACTGGGCATATATACCCCTGGCTATATATACTGGGCATATATACCCCTGCCTACATATACTGGGCACATATACCCCTGCCTACATATACTGGGCACATATCCCACTGGCTACATATACTGGGCACATATACCTCTGCCTATATATACTGGGCACATATCCCACTGGCTATATATACTGGGCACATATCCCACTGGCTATATATACTGGGCACATATACCCCTGCCTATATATACTGGGCACATATACCCCTGGCTATATATACTGGGCACATATACCCCTGGCTACATATACTGGGGACATATCCCACTGGCTACATATACTGGGCACATATACCCCTGGCTACATATACTAGGCAACCATACCTCTGGCTACATATACTGGGGACTATTATACTCATGGCTACTTATACTGGGGACACCTATAGACCTGGCTACCTGGGGGTATCTTTTTGGGGGAACTGCTGTCAGATTATCTGCATTTTTGTGGAACCGCTGTATGTATTTTGGGGAACAGCTGCCAGATTATGTGTATGTTAGGGGAACGGCTGCTGCCAGATTACGTGTATTTTGGGGAACTGCTGCCAGATTGTGTATGTTTGGGGGACCACTACTGCCAGATTATATGTCCTTTGGGTGTTACATGTATTTTGGGTGATCCACTGCCAATGTTCGCGTATTTTGGGGAACTGCTTCCAAATTATGTGTATGTTGGTGGAACTGCTGCTGCCACATTGTCTATTTTGGGGGAACCACTTCCATATTATCTGTATTTTGCAGGAACTTCTACCAGATTATGTGTCTTTTTGGTGAAATGCTGTCAGATTACATCTATTTTTGGGGGATACACTACGGCAGAGCTCAAACTTCCTCAGCAGACCTTTTACATCACTGCTAAGGTCATGTATATTTGGCCCCACCCATGACCACACCCATTTTTTGGCGTGCCGTGCAGGAGTTCTCCAAGTGAGTCCACTCACTTCTTTTCCCAGGACTAGACCCCTGCTTTGTCATCAACCTCATCAACCCTTTGTTATACCAGGGATACCATTTATACATGGATAGCTATTACACCAGCATCACACTTTTTAAGATTCTGTACAGTGCTCAGACTGCAGCCTGCGGTGCTGTGTGAGCACACAGAAAAGGCTTGCCGCAAGAGCTTGTCTACAAAAGACTAAAGAGGGGGAAGTCTTATACTGTAGTTATTTGAGCAATGAACTCCTTTCTCTGAAGTATAACGACACATGATGTTCTGATGTTAAACACCATCCATTCGGAGGCTACAACATTTGTGAGGCCTCGCAGAGAAGAAGTGGTGAAACCTGCTTTGGCCATCAAGGAGTATAATAAGTTTATGGGGGCTGTCGACCTGGCCAACCAGATGCTGGCGCCTTATAGAAGTGACCAAAAAAGGAAGGGCTGATCTAAAAAAACGTTGTGTTTTATCTTCTACAGGTGGCCCTACATGAAGAACACATAATCTGCAAAAAAGCAGGTAACAGCAAAACTTTTCTCCAGTTTCAAAAGCAAGTGTAATGATCTGCTCTGCTGTCTGCACAGGCAGACAGCTGTTTGACCATTTTGTAAGTCTAAGTGCTGCAGGTTCTTGGAAAAGGGACCTGTCTCCACTCTGCAAGCTGCAGAGTTGCTCTTCTGGGGAGGAATTTGCATCCACTTGTTATGCAAATTGTTTATCTGCTTCCTCTGATGGTTTGCAGTATAAAAACCATTTCTTCCCAGAATTCATTGCTGGTCATGTTGGTTTGTTCCTGCTAACTCTCCTGGAGAGTCAGCCTTGCTATTCTTTGCTAAAGATTATCTTAGAGTAATTCCTTGGGACTGCACTAGGCATCCCTTCTAGTGCAGTCAGGTTGTATTATCTGTATTGCCTTGTACTGTCTTTCTGTTGCGATTGTCTTGTCGCCAGCAGCGGTCGACAGGAAATCGTTCTGTCTGTTTGGATCGCATTCACCCTAGCGGTAGCGGCGGTGGTTCCTTCTGTATTCTGCCTTAGGGGTGCAAGCCAGAGCAGCGGTTGCTACTGGTAGCCCCATCTGTTTGTCTGTCTGGATCGCATCCGCTCTAGCGGTAGAAGCGGTGGTTCCTTCTGTGCTCTGTCTGGGAGTGTAGGCCAGAGCTGCGGTTGCTGCTGGCAACTCCTTCTCTCTGTCTTGTCTGGTACGAACGCTAGCTGTAGGCTCGGTGAGGTAACCGTTTAGCAAGCGTTCGCGTTCTCTATTTCGCGTTTGTGTTACTTTGGTTAGTTAGGGTGGCACGCTTATCACTGGGCGCCTAACGCGCTCGCTGTTGCGAATGAGTGCGGTGTTCGCGTTTAGCTAGCGTTTGTTATTTTCAATGATGTTCGGATCGTTGTTATTTGCTATGTCTTTCTTGCTACACTTGTGCTCTGACTAGTTCGGTCTTGTGTCACTATTGGCAATTGCTACTCTTTCGATTGCGTTCCCACTTCATTTCCGTTGTTGTGTGTTCACCGTCGCTGGGTGGCGACTAGATTGGTGGACACACATACATTCTGTCTCTGTGCTCTCTCTCTTTAAGGGCTATCTTGCCCTGCATTGCTTCAACTCGTACAATTCCCATCTGGCATCTGTGGCAGTGCAGAGGCTGTGTTCGTCTGCACTCCACAGCTCCATCTGCCAGTAGGAATTTCCCTCTACAGGTGCATAGCACCATAGCTGGGTTCTGTCGAATTACACGCTTGTGGAGGATTTCCGCAGTGTCAGCGCGCGTCCTGTGTGCTGAGCACGGAAATAATTCCCCAATTGTTACAGCAGGTCATTACTTCGCTGAACTATGAATCTGGCGAGGCTGCTATAAAGCAAGCACTTCACTATAATTGATAGGATTGGGAACAATAAACAGCAAGCACTGGGACTGTCAACAGGCCCTTAAACATGCCCTTGCTAAATAGTACTATACAGGTAGTCCCCGGCTTACGAACGCCCGACTTACAAACAACCCGCCGATACGAATGGCATGGATTTTGTGTTTCCATGGGAACAAGTCAAAAAAAATGTTTCAAAATGGACTTGTAGATATTTGAGAAAATGTGATTTTAAAAAAAAACAAAGGCTTTTAAACTTGTATAAGCAGGTACAGAGAGCAGAGGGGGACACAGGAGGCACAGGGGGGCACAGAGGAGGTACCGGGGACATAGATGGCATAATGTTCTGACGTAAGAACAGATTCAGATTGAGAATGAACCTACAGTTCCTATCTCGTTCGTTAACCGGGGACTGTTGTACCTAAAAATGTAACTTTTATTAGTCAATTTTATGGTATGCCATGTTGGCATGTGTGTTTCTGATTGGAGCTATTTAAGATGACGTTTTCCATCAGGGCCGGGCCGAGGCATAGGCTGGAGAGGCTCCAGCCTCAGGGCGCAGTGTAGGAGGGGGCGCAGAATTCATTCAGCTGTCATTCCTAATTGTGTTTGAAGCAGAAAGAAATAATACAAGGGGATACATGGCAGTGACTGCAAGCCAGATAACTAGATATTAAGGTGTTGGGGAGGTTGTGGGCCCTGTGGCGCCTCTTAGTCAATAGCAATCAGTGTGTGATGGCTGGGGAGGCAGGGATGGAGGGGCGCACTTTGGTGTCTCAGCCTTGGGTGCTGGAGGACCTTGTCCCGGCTCTGTTTTCCATAGATTATCATCAATGGACACAATGCTTAAATGCGTATGTTTCAAGACCATTATACTGTATGTGTCCCCCCCAAGTAATGTTCGGTGAATTGAGTCAGTGTGACATTCTATGATTTAATTAGTGGAGGGGGGCGGGGTTTCAATATTGTATTGTTAATGGAGGTTAGGTCTTTTTCAGCTGTTTAATTTTCATCTCATTTTGTCTGTCAAAAGTAAGCTTTGGTGTATTCCCTTTACATGTGGGGAATGTATTGATGTAGTTGGATCTCCTTCAGTAATTTGGAGCTCTGCCACTTTAATCATCAGTAGCGGTTTAGTGGTGATACGACCACTATGCAGGACTATACTATTAGTGCAATCACTCTCTCCCAGATTATATACAGTGGGTTGCAAAAGTATTCGTCCCCCTTGAAGTTTTCCACATTTTGTCACATTTCTGCCACAAACATGAACCAATTTTATTGGAATTCCACGTGAAAGACCAATACAAAGTGGTGTACATGTGAGAAGTGGATTGAAAATCATACATCATTCCAAACATTTTTGACAAATAAATAACTGCAAAGTGGGGTGTGCGTAATTATTCGGCCACCTGAGTCAATACTTTGTAGAACCACCTTTTGCTGCAATTACAGCTACCAGTCTTTTAGGGTATGTCTCTACCAGCTTTGCACATCTAGAGACTGAAATCCTTGCCCATTCTTCTTTGCAAAACAGCTCCAGCTCAGTCAGAACAGATGGACAGCGTTTGTGAACAACAGTTTTCAGATCTTGCCACAGATTCTCGATTGGATTTAGATCTGGACTTTGACTGGGGCATTCTAACACATGGATATGTTTTGTTTTAAACCATTCCATTGTTGCCCTGGCTTTATGTTTATGGTTGTTGACCTGTAGGAAGGTGAACCTCCGCCCCAGTCTCAAGTCTTTTGCAATCCTTAAGAGGTTTTCTTCCAAGTTTACCCTGTATTTGGCTCCATCCATCTTCCCATCAACTCTGACCAGCTTCCCTGTCCCTGCTGAAGAGATGCACCCCCCGAGCATGATGCTGCCACCACCATATCTGACAGTGGGGATGGTGTGTTCAGAGTGATGTGCAGTGTTAGTTTTCTGCCACACATAGCGTTTTGCATTTTGGCCAAAAAGTTCCATTTTGGTCTCATCTGACCAGAGCACCTTCTTCCACATGGTTGCTGTGTCCCCACACATGGCTTGTGGCAAACTGCAAACGGGACTTCTTATGCTTTCTGTTAACAATGCCTTTCTTCTTGCCACTCTTCCATAAAGGCCAACTTTGTACAGTGCATGACTAATAGTTGTCCTATGGACAGAGTCTCCCACCTGAGCTGTAGATCTCTGCAGCTCGTCCAGAGTCACCATGGGCCTCTTGACTGCATTTCTGATCAGCGCTCTCCTTGTTCGGCCTGTCAGTTTAGGTGGATGGCCTTCCATTTCTGAATGATCGCTTGAACAGTGCTCTGTGGGATGTTCAAGGCTTTGGAAATCTTTTTGTAGCCTAAGCCTGCTTTACATTTCTCAATAATTTGATCCCTGACCTGTCTTGTGTGTTCTTTGGACTTCACGGTGTTGTTGCTCCCAATATTCTCTTAGACAACCTCTGAGGCCCTCACAGAGCAGCTGTATTCGTACTGACATTAGATTAGACACAGGTGCACTCTATTTAGTCATTAGCACTCATCAGACAATGTCTATGGTCAACTGACTGCACTCAGATCAAAGGGGGCCGAATAATTATGCACTCACCACTTTGCAGTTATTTATTTGTAAAAAATGTTTGGAATCATGTATGATTTTCGTTCCACTTCTCATGTGTACACCACTTTGTGTTGGTCTTTCATGTGGAATTCCAATAAAACTGATTCATGTTTGTGGCAGTAATATGACAAAATGTGAAAACTTCAAGGGAGCCGAATACTTTTGCAAGCCACTGTATATGATGCATTAACAATAGGGATAGCTGGAGAGCGATATTGCTTAATGCTTGGTGTGCGTGTTTGCGGTTTCATGTTCTGTATGCTTCACTGCATTTGTCACAATGCACATTATGTGTATATCGATATATTGATCCTGAGGTAAATTCATCTGTGCTATAGCACTGTTACCTAGGTGATAGAGCTCCTCCCAGTGGCGTAGCTAAGGAGCTGTGGGCCCGATGCAAGATTTACAATGGGGCCCCCCCAAGCACTCTATACATAACAATTAATACGGCGCACCAAAACCTGCCAATGGCAACTACAGTGTCAGAGATGAGGAGCAGTTTGTTAATGATTACCACTATTCAAAGTATCAAAGTATCTATAGAAGTGATTATTATGAGCACAGGACCAATAGAGAGCTAAAACTGCAGTTGAGGAAGGGCCCCTCAGGCCCTCTAGCCCAAGGGCCCCAATGCGGTCGCTACCTCTGCACCCCCTATTGCTATGCCCTGGCTCCTTCCCTTTTGCTACAGACGTGGTCCAATATCAGTTCTACGTTGGGCAGTTTCCGGGCTGGGTGGGTACTCTGGGCTGATTTTATTTTTTTCCCCATTTTGGCCAAATGATAATATCACTGCGCATCAATACCGTCTATTGTTCATGATGCCAATACACATGAGTGATGAGTTCAATATGAAATACCGCTGTATAGCGGTGCTACCCATTGCTATAATAATGTTGTTGTCAATACGAATGTATTAGCGAATCAGGTTGTGGCTTGAGGATTATTGCCGCCCCTCACCTTGACTCAGAGGACTGGCGAATCAGGCTGCGGCTGGTACATTGATGCCGTCTACCACTAGATGATGGTGCAGCCTAACAGTGTACGGTTTGTGGAATGGAGCCACCTACCGCCATGACGCCTACTACTCCACCTATCGCTAGATGGTAGCGCCTCTCAGTGGGATGATGTTAGTTCACGCTGACCAATCAGTTTACGGACTAAGGTTAGACACCCCCCACAGCAATGTTGTTATGCTATGCATATTGTATGTCTTTATTAGCAGGGTCTACACACACACACACACATATACTGTATGTGTGTGTTTATACTCTATTGAGAGATTTGTTCATGCCCATGACCCACTCCCACATTTATGATGTATTAGGTGGCTCAGGTGTGGGCTAAGTGGGAGGTATGACTAACCAATTTACTTGGGTGGTGTCACGGTCAGTTACCTGTCCAGGTCCGGCGGCTGGCACAAACGGATGCTGGCGGGTCTCCAAGTGTAGTTCCCCGGCGTGGGGATCTGGCGTTCTGTGCGCCGTGTTGCGCGGCGTAACCGTTGGTGGCAAGAGCTGCTGGCGTAGCGCTGTGCGCACGCGCGTAGGAGACTTTGCTTTATGCATATTCTCTGCCTGTTGCGTTCGCGTGTGTGCGCATGCGCATCCGCACGGCGTGACGCGCTGCGCACTGGCGCCAAACGGCCTATTTAAGCCTGGAGAGTGCCTCTCTCCAGTGCTGTAGTATTGCAGCTAGTTGTGAGTGTGTACTGTATCTGACCTAGAGTCTGCCTGTTTGTCTTCTGAATGCCGATCTTTGCCTGTCTGACTGCCGACCTCTGCCTTGTACGACTGCCCGCTCTGTTACCGACCTCTGCCTGTCTGAGAACCCGTCCTGCTGCCGACTTCCTGCCTGTACGAGAATCCGATCTGTTGCAGAACTCTGCCTGTCCAAGGATCTGCTCAACTCCTCGGTTATCATCTGTCATCTGTTCTATTGGGTTTCGGAGTCATTGCAGTACCCGACTCAGCCTGTGGGAGCGCTGCTTAACCAACCTGATCTCCGCTTCGGTTCTGCAAGCGCTCCTGCCCCTTGGTTACTGTTGGCTCCTGTTCCAACCTCAGGGACCTCAGTTGGCAAGTCGCAGGAGTTGCTGTCCTCAGCATTTCCGGTCTCCATCCACCAAGGTACGTGACAAAATACTACAGCCACAACATGGAGACCACTGAGGCAGCAAACGCCCTGGGGACATTATGCAAACAGATATCTACACTAACCGAGGCAATCAAGGAACTTCAAGCTGGTCATATGCAACTGGAAGGACTGATCAATGCCTTAGCCGAAGCCACTCCCACTGCCCCTGTAGCACCTGCCCCTGCTGCTGCACCGCACACCTCCAGCTCCTGTTCCAGCTGCTGTTGTTCCTGCCACCATTCCTGAATCTAGAGTTCCTATTCCAGATCGGTTCTCAGGAGACCGCACCAAATTTCGGGCCTTTCAGCGTTCCTGCCAGTTATACTTTGCTCTGCAACCCCGAACCTTTGCACTTGAGGAAACCAAGGTGGGATTTATCATTTCATTATTGCAAGGTGAACCACAGTCATGGGCTCATCGCTTAATGGAACAAAAACACCAAAACCTAACCTCTACTGAAACCTTTTTCACCGCTATAGCAGTCTTATATGACGGCCCTCAATGAGGGGACACAGCTGAAGCATCACTCCGCAGCCTTCGTCAAGGCAGAAGGCCTGTAGAGGAGTACACTTCTGAATTCCATCATTGGGCATCCGATACTGATTGGAATGAATCAGCTCTTAAACACCAATATCGTCTAGGATTATCAAAGTCCCTCAAAGATGAACTCGCCCGTACAGGAATACCTGCCACCTTTGATGCTTTAGTGCTATCTGCAATCCAAATTGATCGAAGATTCCATGAGCGACAGTTGGAACGATCACTAACCAGTTCTTCTCGTCCCTTCCTGTTACCTGTTACTCCTTCACCTCCTCCAGCACCTGCTGTGGTTAATGATCAACCAGAACCCATGCAGTTGGGTGTTATCCGCCCAGCTCTGACTACTGAAGTAAGGACTAGAAGAAGACAAGAAAGACTCTGCTTCTACTGCGGTGCTGCCGGTCACTTCATCGGATAGTGTCCTGTCCGTCCTCCTGGTAAGAAAATTCACGTAGGGACTGCATCATCCACACTTCCTGTTCTGAATGCTCACCATCTAACTGTCCCTATTTCTCTTCAGCTTCCAGGAAGACCACTTAAAACAGCAGCTATTATTGATTCTGGAGCCTGCAGTTGCTTTATGGACATCGACTTCTCCACAACCCACAGTGTTCCTACACAGTCTCGTAAAGAACCACTTCACATTCATTTGGCGGATGACTCTGCTATTAATTCCGGACCTGTTACCCTGGAGTCCGTTCCTGCTTTGGCCACCATACTCGAAAACCACCAAGAACACCTAAAATTTGATCTGGTATAATCCCACCTATTGTGACAGTGTATGCTTCGTAACAGCCGGACCCTTGTTATGTACCTCGGATTTATGGAATACAATTCCTCCTCATTATCATCAGTTCCTTGACATGTTTGATAAAAAGAAAGCAGATCAAATACCCCCTCATAGGCCCTATGATTGCCCAATTGACTTGTTACCTGGAGCAGCAGTTCCCTTTGGGCGAATGTTTTCACTCTCGGAACCTGAACAAAAAACCCTCAAACAATATATAGAAGAAAACCTTAAAAAAGGGTTTCTTCACCCATCCACTTCCCCAGCCGGAGCTGGTATTTTCTTTGTCCAGAAAAAAGATAAATCCTTATGGCCTTGCATCGATTACAGGGAGTTGAACAAAGTAACTGATAAAAAAACGTTACCCCCTACCTCTCGTACCAGAACTCTTTCAAAAGCTTTGAGAAGTCAGAATCTTCACCAAATTAGATTTACGGGGCGCCTATAACTTGGTAAGGATTAGAAAGGGGGATGAGTGGAAAACGGCCTTCAGATCATGCTTCAGACACTTCGAGTACCTTGTAATGCCGTTTGGGTTATGCAATGCCCCAGCTACATTTCAGTTCTTTATTAATGATGTGTTAAAAGACTTTTTGAATCGTTTTATCATTGTGTATCTGGATGACATCCTGGTATTTTCTGCATCCATAGAAGAACATCGCCAACAAGTTTCACGGGTACTAACCCAGCTAAGACTTCACCAGCTTTATGTTAAGGCAGAAAAATGCGAATTCGAACAAAGATCGATACAATTCTTGGGATTCATAATCTCTGAGGAAGGATTTGTCATGGATCCTCAAAAGATTCAAGCAATATTGGAATGGCCACCTCCCACAAACAAAAAAGCGATACAAAGATTTATCAGATTTGAAATTTTTTATCGCAGATTTATAAGACATTTTTCTACTATCATCCTGCCAATTACCCAACTAACCCGTCAAAAAACTCGTTTTTGTTGGAGTCAACAGGCTCAAGATGCTTTTGAGAAACCAAAACAGCACTTCAGAACTGCTCCTATTCTTAGACACCCGGATCCAAATGTATCCTTTATCCTTGAAGTAGACGCATCTGAATCAGCAGTAGGGGCAGTATTATCTCAAAGACAGGGACTTAAGGCATTGCTCCACCCAGTAGCCTTCTTTTCAAGAAAACTATCAGAAGCAGAAAGAAATTTTGATGTGGGTGATAGAGAGTTGCTAGCTATTAAAGAGGCCTTAGAAGAATGGAGGTATTTACTTGAAGGGGCAGTCCATCCTATTCTGATATATACTGATCACAGGAACTTGGAGTATCTTAAAGGGAACCTTAACTGAGAAAGATATGGATGTTTCCTTTTAAACAATACCAGATGCATGTCAGTCCTGCTGATCTCTTTGGCTGCAGCAGTGGCTGAATCACACTCCTGAAAACAAGCATGCAGCTAATCCAATCTGACTTCAGTCAGACCACCTGCTCTGCATGCTTGTTGAGGGGCTGTGGCTAAAAGTATTAGAGACACAGGATCAGCAGGAGAGCTGTGCAACTGGTATTATTTTAAAAGGAAAAATACAGTTTAGGTTCCCTTTAAGACAGCAAAAAGACTAAATACCAGGCAAGCCAGATGGGCACTTTTTTTTCCAGGTTCACATTTCACATTACGTATAGACCCGGATCAAAGAATGTCAAGCCAGATGCATTGTCCCAGATGTTTCCTGATGATAATCCCCAAAATTTGCCTGACACCATCTTGTCCGATCAAAATTTTTTACTGATGCAATCAGAATTAGTAGATAAGATTTGCAGTGTTGTTCCTCCTTCAACTATGGAATCCTCACTCAGTCTCAAGGATGGTCTGTGGATGCATGGAAATAAAGTATTTGTTCCTGAAGAGTCTCGCACTGCAGTATTCAAGATGTGTCATGACCATAAGTTGGCAGGTCATTTTGGAGTTGCTAAGACACAGGAATTGGTGCAACGATACCTCTGGTGGCCGGGTCTTAAAGTGGTCTAACACCCAGCATTTCAACTTTGCTTTAAAAGATTGCTTACAGCTTAGAAACTATTATGCCAGATTTTTTTTTAGCAGAAATTAACTGAATGGATTAAACATGACATTTTAGTGTTGCATTTAGCTAGAAATCCTCCTCCGTGCTAAGGTTTAGATACAAATGTATCTATTTACAATGTAAATAAACAAACACCTCTCTGAGAGAGCACAGAGGGCTTCCCAGACAGGCTTTTCAGAGGTCTATTTGCATTCCAAACAAAGATACATTTGTAACTAAACCTAAGCACAGATTTCTAGCTAAATGCAAAACTAAAATGTCATGTTTAACCCATTCAGTGAATTTCTGCTTAAAAAAAAAATCTGGCATAATAGTTTCTAAGCTGTAAGCAATCTTTTAAAGCAAAGTTGTAATGCTGGGTGTTAGACCGCTTTAAGAAAGATTGCAAGACCTATGTGAACTCCTGCTCAGTTTGCAATCGATCTAAAGGCTCTAATCTCAAGCCATGGGGTCTTCTGAATCCACTACCAGTTCTTCCTTGGCATTCCATATATATGGATTCTATTGTGGAATTACCCGATTCAGAAGGATTTAATACAATTTTTGTGGTAGTCGATCGGCTTTCAAAAATGTCACACTTTACTGCTATGCTAGGAACACCTTCGGCTCAGGGAACAGCTAAGGTCTTCATTAAGGAGATTGTCCACCTGCATGGCTTACCGACTGACATTGTTTCGGATAGAGGTCCACAATTTACGTCCCGTTTCTGGAAAGGTCTTTGTAAATCCCTGGATATTCAACTTCATTTCTCATCTGCCTACCATCCACAATCAAACGGTCAAACAGAACGAACCAATCAAACTCTTGAATAGTATCTAAGATGTTTCTCTGCCTTCTCACAAGACAACTGGTTTAATCTACTTCCATTGGCTGAATTTGCTTTCAACAACACCATTCATTCATTAACACAACAGTCACCATTTTTGCAAATTATGGGTTTCATCCCATTATCTTACCAGATCTAGTCTCTGAAACTTCCGTTCCTGCAGCTAATGAACATATTAATGCTCTGTCCAAAAACAATAAGTTATTACAACAAGTCATGGTATAAGCTCAGGAAGTTTTCAAGAGGAAAGCAGACTGTTATAGAAGAGGTGACTTGGACTTCAAAGTGGGGGACTCTGTCTGGTTGTCCACGGTGAACCTTAAACTCTCCTGTCCTTCTCGTAAGTTAGGACCAAAATATATTGGACCTTTTCCTGTGAAAAGAAGAATTGGCAATGTTGCCTATCAGTTAAATCTTCCTGATAGTATGAGGATCCATCCTGTATTCCATGATTCACTATTGAAACCTACAGTTGTTAATCCTTTTCCTGGGAGAAGTATTGAACCACCTCCTCCAGTTCTCATTGATAAAGAAGAAGAATTTGAGGTAGAGGCAATTCTAGATTCAAGAAAGAAGGGGCAATCGGATACAGTATCTGGTCAAGTGGAAGGGCTATGATCCAGAGGAAAATACTTGGGAACCAGCCTCTAATCTGCATGCCCCACGTTTGATCCAGAATTTTCATAAAAGGTACCCTACCAAACCAGCTCCAGTGAGCATCCGGAGGCTACCCCTTAGGGCGGGGGGGGGGGGCATTGTCACAGTCAGTTACCTGTCCAGGTCCGGCGGCTGGCACAAACGGATGCTGGTGGGTCTCCAAGTGTAGTGGGGATCTGGCGTTCTGCGCACCGCGCGCCACGTAACCGTTGGTGGCAAGAGCTGCTGGCATAGCGCTGTGTGTGCACGCATAGGAGACTTTGCTTTATGCATATTCCCTTCCTGTTGCGTTCGCACGCGTGTGCGTGTGCGCACGGCATGATGCACTGCGCACTGGCGCCAAATGGCCTATTTAAGCCTGGAGAGTGCCTCTCTCCAGTGCTGTAGTATTGCAGCTAGTTGTGAGTGTGTACTCCCGTGACCTGACCTAGAGTCTGCCTGTTTGTCTTCTGAATGCCGATCTTTGCCTGTCTGACTGCCCGCTCCATTGCCGACCTCTGCTTTGTACGACTGCCCGCTCTGTTAACGACCTCTGTCTGTCTGAGAACCCGTCCTGCTGCCCAATTCCTGCCTGATCGAGAATCCGATCTGTTGCTGAACTCTGCCTGTCCAAAGATCTACTCAACTCCTCGGTTAACATCTGTCATCTGTTCTACTGGATTTCTAAGTCATTGCAGTACCCGACTCAGCCTGTTGCGCTGCTTAACCAACCTGATCTCCGCTTCGGTTCTGCATGCGCTCCTGCCCCTTGGTTACTGTTGGCTCCTGTTCCAACCTCAGGACCTCAGTTGGCAAGTCGCAGGAGTTGCTGTCCTCAGCATACCGGTCTCCATCCACCAAGGTACGTGACAATAAATGTATAGCGGCCTGGACTTTTTACAAAGGGAAATTAAAGTGACAGTGCACTAATATATGTAGGATTGCCAAATAGAAATACAGAGGGCGGCTGTTTGCTGTCAGTTTAAATCCTAAAGAGATTAGTGTGCAGCCAAATGCTGCTAAAGGCACTGCCTCCTCTCCACCAAGGGCGGCCAATGACATGCTGGGTTACAGTTCAATCCAGCATGGGACGCATGGGGAGTAGCACTTCCTGGATACGGTGGCCTAAATAGGACAAACTTATTAGAAGTCCTTTGCAAGTCTGCATAAGGCTGTCGTATCATAGATACACAAATATAATAAACATTGTAGAAGAGTGCAGGGGGGAGGGGCGGGTTATTATATGTTTATTATATTTGTGTTGTTGAATAAGTCTTAACAGCTATATTACTGACCTCCTTACCTCAATCTGAGTTACCCAGGATTATGCGCATATTACAGCGCATTTTTAGTTTTATACCTCTTCCACTATTTTTTGTAGCACAGACCCTCGGGTCCCTTCTTAACACTTTTTATGGGTTTTGAAATTAATTATATCATATCGCAAATTATATTTGCCAGTCTATATTTCTATTTGGCAATCCTACATATATTAGTGCACTGTCACTTTAATTTCCCTTTGTAAAAAGTCCAGCCCGCTATACATTTTTCCTGTCACTAGATGGAAGCCTTGAGCTCCATCTATGATACGACAGCCTTAGGCCCGGTTCACATTAGCGGTCGCCGTCCGGAATCGCCGTGTGGGAGCCGGACCGCATACAGAACGGACGGAACGGACGCACGGCATAGCAATGAAAGCCTATGCGTCCGTTCACATGCGTCCGTTTCGTCCGGACCGGATCCGGACCGGATCCGGACTCCGGCATAAGACCCAACATGCGCTATTTTTTATTGTATCCGGAGCGGAGCCGGACTGCACCATCCGGCCAATACAAACCAATGAGAACCGGAGAGCGCACAACACACTGGCTAAAAATCCGGATGTTCTACCCCACTTCCTATGCGTATTGTAGCAGCGATTTTGGATGGGGACACATGGGCAAGCATTTTGGAGTGGAGCAGCAGTGACTTTACACGTGCTGGAGATGTTGGCAGTATGTCGGAACACCTGATGCAACCTGACCGGATCCGGATCGGATCCGGATGAGAACCGTACGGTTCCGATCCGGATCCGGTCCGGATCCGGTCAGGTCATCCGGTCCGTTTGGCAGAAAACCGCAAGTGTGAACCGGGCCTTATGCAGACTTGCAAAGGACTTCTAATAGGTTTGTCCTATTTAGGCCACCGTATCCAGGAAGTGCTACTCCCCATGCGTCCCATGCTGGATTGAACTGTAACCCAGCATGTCATTGGCCGCCCTTGGTGGAGAGGAGGCAGTGCCTTTAGCAGCATTTGGCTGCACACTAATCTGATCTGTTTAGGATTTAAACTGACAGCAAACATCCGCCCTCCGCAGCCTCCGTAGAAGCGCATCTGCGCGAAACGGGCGTAAGGCTCTCATCCCCCAGCACCCACCGCACAGCTTTACCAGCAAACCGGTATGTTACGTCTCAATATGCATACAATTGAATCCACGATGTTGCACCATGGGTTATGAATAAACAAGCAGTTTACAGCAGTGCCGGCATTTCTCATCCTTTTCTCTGCCTGCGTATGATGTCTATCTGAGCCTGAGCACGCTGGTCTATCTGCATCGCACCGGATGCCTGGTCTGCACCCCTGCAACCCTCCCTGAACCCCTAGCTGCAGTGCCAGCACCTTTCTATCCTACCTTCCTTTGTGACCAAAATAAAACACTTGTAAAAAAACAAAAAAAAAAACAAAGTGACTGGATTGAAAATAGAATACCTAAATAGTTACCTTAGGGACTCAGGCCCATATGCAATTAACTTTTTCTCCTGAGTTTCCTCCTAGGTGATATTTTTAAACTTGTCAATAAAATTCCTTTTAAGCCACCAGCAAGCAAAAAAAAAAAAATACTCAAAATAATTTTAATAATACTTTTCACCTAAGTTTTGGTACTTTTTCCATTACAAAATGCTGAAAATCTATTTTAAACAGTTGTTGAAAAATTATCTCCTAGGAGAAAACTTAGGTGAAAAATTGAATTGCACATGGCCCTCAGTTTCTTAAATATGTATGTCATGAAGGTATATATTACTGATATATTTGCAAATAAGAGCTTGTAATTACTGGCAGTGTACAATGAGAAAACCACTATATTTCACTATCACTATACTATTATACTAAGGAAACAATTTAAATGTTATGATAATGTTGTGATAACCAGGACAAATAGGCAAATAAAATGTGTGGGTTTTATCTAGAATAGCATTGTTTATTTTAAAACTATAGGGGATGGAATTGGAGAAAAAGTATTTTTTTTTCATTTTTTCCCTTGTTTTTCCCCTTGGAATGCATAAAAAATAAAGTAATTACTGAAAACAATAGTAGTGATAGAGTTATAGGCGAATGAAAGGGAGGAGCGCTGAAAGGTAAAAATTGCTCTGGTACAGAAGGGGAAAATACCCTCAGTAGTGAAGAGGTTAACTAGTTCATGCAAGGTATGAAACTGAATGGACATATAGGCCCTGATTCATAAAGCATTACCACATTGGTCAGGGCCAGGGCATAGCAATAGGGGGTGCAGAGGTTGCGACCGCTTCGGGGCCCTTGGGTCAATGAGGCCTTGAGGGGCCCTCCCTCAACTACAGTATTAGCTCTCTATTGGGCCTGTGCTCATAATAATCACTTCTATAAATACTCTGAATAGTGGTAATCCTTAACAAACTGCTACCCATTCCCTTCTTCCACCTCTGACACTGTATTTGCTAATGGCAGGTTCTGGTGCACTGTATCAATTGTTATGTATAGAGTGCTGAGGGGGGGGGGGGGGGGGCAATGTAAAACTTGCATCAGGGCCCACAGCTTCTTATGTACGCCACTACATGCAGTAATGCAGAAAATTGATTTTACAGAGCATTTAGTAAAATGTCAATTCCTAAAGGATGTTGCCGCATGGCAAGCTGAAATTACCAAGCAGTGAGGTAAATTACCGACTTGATCGGTGAATACCTCAACACATGTCAGTAAATGTCAATTCATAATAAAGATTAGAGCAATGCGGTAAAGCCAAGAGGGATGTTCTTTATTTAAGACAAGTTCTGATGTGTCAGAGTAACTTCAGCATGCGATAACACATGATTGAGTGAGCAGAGAGCCAATAGGAACAGCCTCCCCCTCCCGCTTTTCTCTTTATTTGGTGCAGGGAGGGACAAATTTCTCAACCCCCCAAGGCAGCGGAGAAGAGAGCCAACACAAAAGAGATTTCCCCTGCAGCCCTTTAGACATTAATCCTTTAGGTTCCTGTTTGAAGATGCCGAGGAGCAAGTGCTGAAATCACCTAAGCATAACCTGTCTTATGTTTATTGGACGTTCACCTAAACTTTTGCAGTTAACAAAATGTTTAGAAAGAGTAATAGACAGATTCAGAGGGACTAAAATGAATATGTACATCTAAAGGGATGCTGGGGATGCCTTTTACTACTGTTTTGCTGTCACTGCACAGAAGTGGGAGAACACAGTAACAAAACAGAGACCTACTCTGCAGCTGGTCTGCCATTTACCGCACAGGTCTTTGTGAATTGAAGCCATGATTTTCGGTAAATTACCAAACTTCTACAGTACCTGTGAAAATATTAATGAATTAACAAACACACGTCTAAAATACCAGATGCAATATTTTACCGATCTGATATTTATTGCACAGCCCATTATGAATTGGGGCCATAGTAGGTAGGATTTTTGTGAGTAGTCGCATAGCTTGACCAATTATGCATGGAGAGCCACAAGGAAGTTATGTAGGGTATATTTCAGTAACCTTCAATGGCTATCATTCATAAAAGTGTTGTCGGTAAAGTAAATCCATGCGGGAAAACACCGTTGGCAATATTTTAGACTTCTGGCTGCTCATTCATAAAAATGTATACAGTTGCGATAGCAGTGCGGAGATTCCCCGAACTAGGCTGGCGGTAGGCAGGCGGTAGGCTTGCGGAAGCACAGGAAGCTGCCGAGTTGATACATTTCTCCGTGTTCCGCTCTACTGCAGCTGCCTGGGAGGTCTGTGCCTCCATTAACTTAAAGGAATACTATCGATACCCAAGTGTTCTAAAATGACAGTGTACAAATAATGTCTAAGTAGCTGTGTAAACATTTTCCTACTTTTCATGTTAAATATCAGAGGCAAAAGCTGTAATTTATTGAGGGTAGGATTTAGCTATATTGGGACAAATCAATTGCAGAAGGGGTGTCTGCTTCAATGCACAGCCAGAGTTGCATATCAGACTACAGAAAGCAAATATCAAACATATCAAACTCTGAAAGCAAAAACAATATGAAAAAGCTGTGAGAATTAGTTACATTTCCTCTGCTCTCTTCAGACACTTCAGTCAGAAACAGAGCTCCCAACAGCTGCAGCTCCTGTGTCCTGTCTCTCTCTCTGTCACACACAGAGATACACATAGAGTTAACTGATCAAGTGTGAGGGGAATTTCCCCTCTCCTCATGGCTCAGTCAGCCGTCAGTTTTGGCGTCAGTAAACTTTGAATGTATTTTGCTAACAGTAAACAAAGAAGTTGCTACTAAAATGTATACGCAAGTACTTAGCAGCACTTCCCAAACAATTCCTGTGTCAATTGAAAAAAATATGTGAATCGATAGTATTCCTTTAACATTGTTATCGCCACATCCAAGGGAACAGTATTTCCCGTCCTCATACTGCTTGCGGTAATCTTTATGAATTAACATTTTGTTACATTTTTTACGATGATCACCGCACAAGGCGGTGATTTATCACTCTGCTCGGTAATGTCAGCTTTTCATGTGGAAATATGAATGCAGAATTTGCTAAGTGTTCGGTAAAGTCAGCTGTTTGGCAGAACTGTATATTGCAGGGCTTTCAGTAGAATGCTTTTTAGTTACTTAACCACTTTTTACATGGGTTTATGTCTTCAAGCTTGCTATTGGCAGGCACCAGAGTATAGTTTTACATAAAAAATCAGGAGTACACAGGCAAAACAGGTTATATTATATATTATTAAAATCTAAATAAATATTTTTTGCCTGGAACCCCTTTGACCACTTGGAAGTAAGTTCCCTTCTTAAGATAAATTGTTTTTTTTTTTTTATTCTTTGGACACACCCTATAATTCCTAATTGCACTTTTATTAGTAAAGTGAAAAGAAACTTACCTGTCTGCAATACCACCAAAAATGGCTCCTCCCAGCAGAACACCAACCATGTACACAGACTGCGCCATCTGTCTCATAGGACGTAGATCACATACCAGATCCCACTGAAACAAAAAGGAAAATGAAGAATTTCAAAAGCTGCTGGCCTTTACAAGCCTCAGCCTTTACAAACATGAACTCTTCATAGAGCCACACTGCTCCAGAGAACAGTATGAGATCTTCACATACACAGGAGAATATAGAGGAAGTGAATGCAGAATTGGTTCAGGCTATGGACTTTTTAAAGATGCAATAAAAATAATTTCTGGTAAGCTGGCTAAGCCTGGGTCACAGTTTATATGTGCTGTAACATGAACAAATCTAATTTTTGAGTTATGTGTTTCCATTGGACTAGACTCTCTGTTGCCTGATGTAAGTAAATAAAAAGACGCTCAGAGCTATTAATTGATTGCTATCGAGGCACATTATTAGACCTCATGAAGTGGGATAAGGGTCTGAAAAATGCACCATTATTGTGCAAAAAACAGTTTTTTGAACCATTAGTGGTTTATCATCCTTGTAGCTAAGCAATCTTCTCTTAGCTATACGTAAATTATTTTTAATTATTTTACCTATATTGCTCCCTCCTCCCTTATATTGCTACTGTTTAAAATATTGAGAAACACATTCAATAGCAGCACCCCGTACTACACCCTTCTGTCCCCCCTCTTCGATGTCTCCTTAGGGATAACAGATGATTGCCAGGTGTGACTGGTGATGCTGTAGTATGGCAGTCTCGGCTCGTGGCCGAGAAATAAATATTGCTTACATTCAGTACATACCACATTTTGTTTATCTACACTTCCATTCATTGCAGCAAGTCTCACAATCTGTTAACATTTTTGACAATGGCCAGGAATGTAGCACTGAGCATTGTAAATTGTGTCCACCGAAAACTATCAAACAGACGGGGGGGTCCAGCTGGATGGGAATGGCCCCGTTGCAACAAACATTGCTTATTCTTTCTCTTGTCTTTTAATTTGTTGTCTTTTGTACTATTGGTTTTTAATAACATAAGGTAATTTAAAATGACATTTTAATGTCAAAATCCAGAAATTAGATGTTATTTGTGTTTAAGATTCGGATAATTTCCTTCTTCTGCACAGCCTGCACTAAAGGATTACAGTTGACCTCCCCAGTAACTATGGTAGTAGGCACAGTTAGCTTTTCAGAGGAAACAAGAGCCCCTCTTACCATTACCTGTGAACACACAGGGACTTAGCATAAGAGATCTATGATGGCGCAAGCGGTTTTCTCACCTCTGTGATAATAGATGATCGGATGACGCTTGTATCATATACCCATCCATCAACACATGGCTCTGTTTTCACTACTGTGATGTTGTCCAGGGTGGCATTGGGATGCAAAAGGCTCCACTGGGGCTCAGTGTATCTGTGGCATTTCTCTGGTTGGCCCCTCTGATCAAGTGGAACAGTCACCCTCAACAGGTCATGGTAAGACAGACCCTCCGTTCCATTTATTGCTGGTTTGGGCTCGCAGTGGTGACCAGGGAAAGCAGCAGTGAAGTTCTGCAGAAAGTTATGAGTCGCCACCATGAGGACAGGAAATGCCAGCAGCAAGCTATGCAGGATCTGGAAAGTGCCAACCCCACCAAGTCGATCAAGAAGATCTGCAAATGCCATGTTGCCAATCTAAAATGTGATATAGAGACACAAAATGCATAAACATATTTTCTTCACCTACCCCTCAGAGATTAACAACTTACTCTCTTCAACATTTTAATTGTATTAAGAAATGTATTTCTAAATATTACATATGGCCTTAATACATTTCAGGCTACAGTGTTTGGGCGTTATTATGGTTGAAGTTGCCAATAGCAGTATTTAGAGACAGCAGATTCACAACTTGATTTATCTTACACAGGAATCATTGAATTTCATAAAATCATTTGGAGACACCAGTATCAAACTTGAACATTCTGAAACTTTGAATTGATAACATTAAGTGTAATTCTCAGATGCCCCTTATTGCATGACAAATATGTACGTAGGGAAGGGATTGCAAGATTACAGAAACATAGAATTCAGTAGGAATAGTTGAAAATTCTGACTTGGATTTTCAGCAGTGGTTCATAACAGAAATAAAAGCTGGTTTACATACCAGTCCAGTGGTCAGTGGTAGACTAGCTTGGTTAAAGGGAAGGTCCTCCAGCTTTTATTTACATGTATGGGCTCCTATGGTAATCAGTAATCACTTGACTAGATTCGTTTAAATAAGGCCACATACAAGATCTATGTGGGCTTACATGCCCACCACTACACTGTCTCTTCAGCCAACTATTTTCTTACTAGCTGCCAGACAGTTATGTATAGCAAGCTGAATCATATGTGCACCATTAGGAATTCAATCTCACCTATTAATGTACTGTATGGCAAGCATACCTGTACTCAACTCCATCACCCTGCCAAACAGAAGTGGATGGAGGTCTCAATGAAACACTAAATCATATGAATTGCTAAATTGGTTATCATTTTTTTAATAATCACTTTTTGGGCCAAGGTAGTAGTCTAGAACCATGCACATTTTACATTTAGTATATATTAATAATATATACAGTGTATATATATATATATATATATATATATATATATATGTATATATATATATATATATATATATATATATTACACATACATATATTTTATACAAGTATATATGCTCCCCCCTGGTTTCAGCAAAACATCACACTCACCAATCAAATTTTCACCTTAGTATATAACAAAAAGATGGATTTTGTTGGTTTGCGATGGGTTATAGCCTCTCTACCTAATCAGAGGCTATTTTATAACGAACTAATGTGAAGCCGATGCAATACAATCATTTTAAAGTTCTAGTATAGCTATAAAATCACCTGATGAGTTGTCCGATGATTTGGTTGGGGACTTAGATTGTGTCACAAGTATTGGGTTTCCCTCCCTCTTGTGTCTTTCCAGAGGAGGGCAGAGCATCCGATAAAACCTAAGAATTTCCAGAGCTCTTATATACAATTTACACCTTCCAAGTAAAATCTACATTAGTTAATAAGTCACTTTGGTTCCTGGAAAAAGTCAAGATGTGATGAACCGTCAGATTTCTGCATAATCTCTTTATAGCATTTTCTTATTAGTTTTCAGGATCATTTCACAACCTTGAGTCTGCCAGAGCTTGTATAACATCAACTAAGTTAAAGAAAAAAATCCAAACAATAGAAAAGAAACCAGCATGTGTGTGGACTGTGTATGTGGGCACATAGACCAACTTATATTGGTCACAAAAAGTAGTTTAGTTTTTATTCATTTTTGGGAAATATTACCACTATGTAAATGTGTGATAGCTATTCCTAGGGGCATAGCAATAGACCCTGAAAGGGATGCATCCGCAGGGGGCCCTAAAGCCACAGCGGGCCTTGGAGGGGTCTGTTTTCCCTGTCCTAAGAGACTGACAATGAAGGGCATAGAGATAAAAGAAACGTTCTGCTCTCAGCACAATTGTTCTAATGACTGCATGTGCTCAGCCACTAATAAGGAATCATACAGAGTTTTGTAGACAAAGATTTGTAGAGAGTCCTTATTCAGTGTGTATCAGGCTCTTGTGTACAGCGCCCAGCCCCAAACCTCTCTACCCCAAGTCAAGTGCTGTGTACTGTAGTGATGCTGGAGTCTGCAGAGCCAGTTATTAGTGAGTGTAATGAGCTGAGGCTGGGGGCACACTCCTCTGTCAGTTTTCTGTATGCATTTTCTGCACACCATGGGCTTGATTCACTAACCAGCGCTAAGTGTTAGCGCCACAGTGAAAAGCCACTTAGTGCCCCAAAAGTAGCTTTGCGCGCACTAACAGCCGCCCAATGCTACATCGCGCACAGCACCGCTCACAGCGCATGCAGCACGGTGCGCTGGTTATTGCTGATATGATGCACTGTCTCTATGGCTTGCTTCTAATGAGTACACATAATGGCGCTACCTGTTGTATTGGGTGCCATTTTCATGGCTATAAAATATTGGTAATATAGCATTGCCAATATTTCACTATACCAGTTACCTGGTTCCCTGTTTTCACACTAACCCTTTCTCCTTACACTAACCCTCCCTCTTAATGCCTTACACTAACCCCTTTTCCTAATGCCTAACACTAACCCCCTTTCCAAATTCCTCTAACCCTTCAGCGCCCGAAGTAGTTACTAGCCGAAGTACTATCCAATTCACCTGTTCTGGCTCCTAAAATCTATTAACCCTTCGCACACTCGTATGCAAATGTTCAAACAAATGCATTCACAGATTAACTCATCCAGGCACAACTGTTATCCCTACAGCTAAGTTAAAAGCCGGGGTATTAGTTCACAGAAGAATGCATTCTTATGCTTAGTCACCTATACTGCGCAGAAGTACCCAGGTAAACATAGGTGTCCTAACTCTGGCCCTGTAACATGCATAGTGCAGACATTCAAACATTCATTGCATCAAACCCATCTAGGGATTAGCAGCACACATACTGACGTCCTCTCCTGGGACAGATAGCGCATCATACCAATCGCACAAGGGAGCTAATGTAATGTATCCACGCGCACCATGCAAATACACCAGCATAAGCTGTGAGCATGCTGACAAAAAATGTGTGAATGCATTTGTTTGAACATTTGCATACGAGTGTGCGAAGGGTTGATAGATTTTTGCTGTTTTCTGGCCACACCCCCTTCAGCACCTCCCTTTTCCTTAATAACTTATTTAATGTCCTAACTAGAGGCGACGTGCCTGGATATATATGTTTTTTTTTCTTGTTACTGACCCCTGTAGCCAAGGTTTTAATTCAGTGCACTCCCTCCTTCCCCTGTATGTTTGTCAGCATGCACACAGCTTATGCTGGTGTATGTGCATGGTGCGCATGCATAGATTACGTTAGCTCCCTTGTGCGATTGGTATGATGCGCTATCTGTCCCAGGAGAGGACGTCAGGATGTGTGCTGCTAATCCCTAGATAGGTTTGATGCAATGAATGTTTGAATGTCTGCACTATGCATGTTACAGGGCCAGAGTTAGGACACTTATGTTTACCTGGGTACTTCTGCGCAGTATAGGTGACTAAGCATAAGAATGCATTCTTCTGTGAACTAAAACCCCGGCTTTTAACTTAGCTGTAGGGATAACAGTTGTGCCTGGATGAGTTAATCTGTGAATGCATTTGTTTGAACATTTGCATACGAGTGTACGAAGGGTTAATAGATTTTTGCTGTTTTTGGCCACACCCATTTCAGCACCTCCCTTTTGCTTAATAACTTATTTAATGTCCTAACTAGAGACAATGTGCCTGGATATATGTGTTTTTTTCCTTGTTACTGACCCCTGTGGCCAGGGTTTTAATTCAATGCACTCCCTCCTTCCCCTGTATTTTTGTCAGCATGCACACAGCTTATGCTGGTGTATTTGCATGGTGCGCATGGATACATTACGTTAGCTCCCTTGTGTGATTGGTATGATGCGCTATCTGTCCCAGGAGAGGACGTCAGGATGTGTGCTCCTAATACCTAGATAGGTTTGATGCAATGAATGTTTGAATGTCTGCACTATGCATGTTACAGGGCCAGAGTTAGGACACCTATGTTTACCTGGGTACTTCTGCGCAGTATGCTCGGATACCCCTTTTTATTATTCGAGTTTGGTCGAATTCGAATAGTAAATTATTCGAATTCGGTCGAATATTCGAGTCGAATATTTTTTACTATTCGATTTGACCTCGGACTTCGAGCTCACTATTCGAGTCGGTATTCGAGCTCATTATTCGAGCTGACTATTCGAATTGGCCTTAAATAGCTTCCAACACTTGTTTTGAGGGTGAATGATGCAAGAAACATCTTTTTTTCCAAGTAACAACAGCAAGTGATTATGTGGGGATGTTCCTTTAAAAAAAAAGGTGGAAAGAGAAGAGAAGTTGTATCCAAAATTCTGTTCAGTAGTGTATATACTTCTTCTTCTTCTTCTTTATCTTCTATATCTTCTTCTTCTTCTTCTATATCTTCTTCTTCTTCTTCTTCTTCTTCTATATCTTCTTCTTCTTCTTCATTTTCTTCTTCCTCTTCTATATCTTCTTTTTCTATATCTTCTTCTTCTATATCTTCTTCTTCTTCTTCTTCTTCTTCTTCTATATCTTCTTCTTCTTCTTCTTCTTCTTCATTTTCTTCTTCTTCTTCTATATCTTCTTCTTCTATATCTTCTTCTTCTTCTTCTTCTTCTTCATCTTCTTCTATATCTTCTTTTTCTATATCCTCTTCTTATTATTATTTTTCTATTTCGTCTTCTTCTTTTTCTATATCTTCTTCTTCTTCTTTTTCTATATCTTCTTCTTCTTCTTTTTCTATATCTTCTTCTTCTTCTATATCGTCTTCTTCTTCTTCACTTATTTCTCTTTTATATATATTTTTTTAAAGAAATGCAGCTATTTTTGAGCGTAATAAATAGCTGGTGGCACACGCATGTTGGAAGCGCCATTGTATGTGCTCCCTGGCAGTGGAAACACACAGACAGCAGGAGGTAAATTCAGCAGCAGCAGCAGGAGGAGGAGGAGGAGGATGATTGTGTGGCAGCAGGCAGTCAATGAGGCAGGCAGCGAGACATAATAGGCTGTGTGGTACCTAGCGGTGGTACCAGGCCGTAAATACACAGCATGAGGTTCCAGACAGCGGTCGTGAAGCCCACATCATGTCCAATACACAACTGGGACAACACAGTTTTCAACCCGGACACCTCTAAAAATAATATCACAAAGTATTAATAAAAAGAATATATATATATATTTTTGTTTTTTTAAAGAAATGCAGCTATTTTTGAGCGTAACAAATAGCTGGTGGCGCATGGTGGAAGCGCCATTGTATGTGCTCCCTGGCAGTGGAAACACACAGACAGCAGGAGGTAAATTCAGCAGCAGGAGGAGGAGGATGAGTGTGTGGCAGCAGGCAGTCAGGTAGGTAGGCAGCGTGACATAATAGCCCTGGTACCTAGCGGTGATACCAGGGCTGTAAATAAACACAACAGGAGGTCCCAGACAGCGGTCGTGCAGCCCACATCGTGTCCAATACACAACTGGGACAACACAGTTTTCAACCCGGGCACCTCAGAAAAATTAAACCTTTTTTTTTTTTTAATGGTTTACTTTTTTTTTTTTTTTTTTTTTACAGCAAATTACACAGATATAGCTATTGTTTGACGTAATAGCTGGTGGCAGAGTGGCAGCAGAAGGTAAATCTGTGTACCCTGGCAGTGGGAAACACAGACAGACAGCAGCAGCAGCAGTAGGAGGAATGGAGGAGTAATGAGAGTAGCTATTGTTGGACGTAATAGCTGGTGGCAACGTGGCAGCAGAAGGTAAATCTGTGTACCCTTGGCAGTGGGAAACACAGACAGACAGCAGCAGCAGCAGGAGGAATGGAGGAGTAGTGTGAGTGTGGCAGCAGGTAGGTAGGCAGCGTGACATAATAGCCCTGGTACCTAGCGTTGATACCAGGGCTGTAAATAAACACAACAGGAGGTCCCAGACAGCGGTCGTGCAGCCCACATCGTGTCCAATACACAACTGGGACAACACAGTTTTCAACCCGGGCACCTCAGAGAAATTAAACCTTTTTTTTTTTTTTTTTTTTTAAAGGTAAATACAGGCAGCAGGGGCAGCTATTGTTTGACGTAATAGCTGGTGGCAGAGCGGCAGCAGAAGGTAAATCTGTGTACCCTGGCAGTGGGAAACACAGACAGACAGACAGCAGAAGGGCAGTACACAGCAGCCCACTGTAGATGTAAAATGTGTGGCTGCAGGCGACGTAATAGTCAAAGTGAACCAGGCTGGCTTAGTGAGCAGGAGCCAGGAGGTGGTAAAGGGTGGTAAGGCACATTAACGATGGTTCTTCCGGCAGCCAGTTCATGTCCCCCTCTCGCCGACAACAGGGGCCAGGAACTCGCCTTCCACCCACGCCTGGTTCATCTTGAGAAACGTCAGTCTGTCCACAGACTTGTGAGACAGACGTGAGCGTTTCTTGGTGACCACGCCACCAGCTGCACTGAAGCAGCGCTCGGACAGCACGCTGGAAGGGGGGCAGGACAGCACTTCCAGGGCGTACTGCGCCAGCTCGCTCCAGATCTCCAGGCGCTTGACCCAATACTCCATGGGATCAACAGGGGCATCGCTGTCAAACCCGCTGTAGGACCCCATGTAGACAGCCACCATTCGGGTCAGGCGCTGGCTGTGACTGGAGGAGGATGCTGCTGCATGCACCTAGGGATGCTCGGATGTGCCTCATCCACGAATTCGGAAATCCGCGTGGTTGCAAAAAAAAATCCGCATTCGGCCCCGCCGCATGCGGATTTTCGTCCGCGTCCAAGCAACCACGCGGATTTTTTCCCGTGAATGGCGTAATCACGCGCGGATTCACGCCCGGAGGCGGATTTTCTTTTAACGTTAATAACAAAGCCCCCATACATGCTACAGTCCCCCAAATAGCATGGATTATCGAGGTGATAAGGGGCAACATAACTTCAACATAAAAAATTCCCCCCAAAAAATTTTTTCGAGAGAAAATGGATTTTAAAGTGAAATCAACACTTTAAATGGGGCTATTAATTGGTAATAAGTGGTTTTAAAAAGGGATATACGTGTTAAGCAGTCAAAGAGGTGAAGGCGAGTTCCAATGGCACTTGGCGGCGAAGGTACCGCTGGAGGAGGATGAGTGGCTGACGGCAAAAAGGCTCCAGAGAGGTTTTTGTAATTTTTTTTTTTTTTTTTTTGCAGCAATTAGCAATGACATCGCAGCAGAGTTGTCAGTGGACACGGGCAGTGTGAACGCAGAGTGCAGTGGTGGTAGCGACTGAGTCAGGAGAAGGACTATGCGGGCGGTCAGTTCAGCAGCACAGAAGGACCACGGCAACATACTGGTGGTAGTAGTAGCAGCACAGCGTCATAGTGCTGGCCAAAAAATTAAATGCACCCGGTGACCCGGGCAGTGTGAACGCAGAGTGTAGTAGCGACTGAGTCAGGAGGACAAAGCGGGCGGTCAGTTCAGCAGCAGCAGCACAGTAGTAATAGCACAGCGTCATAGTGCTGGCCAAAAAATTAAATGCACCCGGCGACCCGGGAAGTGTGAACGCAGAGTGTAGTAGCGACTGAGTCAGGAGGACAAAGCGGGCGGTCAGTTCAGCAGCAGCAGCAGCACAGTAGTAGTAGCACAGCGTCATAGTGCTGGCCAAAAAATTAAATGCACCCGGCGACCCGGGCAGTGTGAACGCAGAGTGTAGTAGCGACTGAGTCAGGAGGACAAAGCGGGCGGTCAGTTCAGCAGCAGCAGCAGCACAGTAGTAGTAGCACAGCGTCATAGTGCTGGCCAAAAAATTAAATGCACCCGGCGACCCGGGCAGTGTGAACGCAGAGTGTAGTAGCGACTGAGTCAGGAGGACAAAGCGGGCGGTCAGTTCAGCAGCAGCAGCACAGTAGTAGTAGCACAGCGTCATAGTGCTGGCCAAAAAATTAAATGCACCCGGTGACCCGGGCAGTGTGAACGCAGAGTGTAGTAGCGACTGAGTCAGGAGGACAAAGCGGGCGGTCAGTTCAGCAGCAGCAGCAGCACAGTAGTAGTAGCACAGCGTCATAGTGCTGGCCAAAAAATTAAATGCACCCGGCGACCCGGGCAGTGTGAACGCAGAGTGTAGTAGCGACTGAGTCAGGAGGACAAAGCGGGCGGTCAGTTCAGCAGCAGCAGCACAGTAGTAGTAGCACAGCGTCATAGTGCTGGCCAAAAAATTAAATGCACCCGGCGACCCGGGCAGTGTGAACGCAGAGTGTAGTAGCGACTGAGTCAGGAGGAGAGGACAAAGCGGGCGGTCAGTTCAGCAGCAGCAGCAGCAGCAGCACAGTGGTAGTAGCACAGCGTCATAGTGCTGGCCAAAAAATTAAATGCACCCGGTGACCCGGGCAGTGTGAACGCAGAGTGTAGTAGCGACTGAGTCAGGAGGACAAAGCGGGCGGTCAGTTCAGCAGCAGCAGCAGCAGCAGCACAGTAGTAGTAGCACAGCGTCATAGTGCTGGCCAAAAAATTAAATGCACCCGGCGACCCGGGCAGTGTGAACGCAGAGTGTAGTAGCGACTGAGTCAGGAGGACAAAGCGGGCGGTCAGTTCAGCAGCAGCAGCACAGTAGTAGTAGCACAGCGTCATAGTGCTGGCCAAAAAATTAAATGCACCCGGTGACCCGGGCAGTGTGAACGCAGAGTGTAGTAGCGACTGAGTCAGGAGGACAAAGCGGGCGGTCAGTTCAGCAGCAGCAGCAGCAGCAGCACAGTAGTAGTAGCACAGCGTCATAGTGCTGGCCAAAAAATTAAATGCACCCGGCGACCCGGGCAGTGTGAACGCAGAGTGTAGTAGCGACTGAGTCAGGAGGACAAAGCGGGCGGTCAGTTCAGCAGCAGCAGCACAGTAGTAGTAGCACAGCGTCATAGTGCTGGCCAAAAAATTATATGCACCCGGTGACCCGGGCAGTGTGAACGCAGAGTGTAGTAGCGACTGAGTCAGGAGGACAAAGCGGGCGGTCAGTTCAGCAGCTCAGAAGGAGGACCATGGCAACTTACTGGTAGTAGTACCATAACACCAAAAAATTAACCAAGGTAGGCACTAGGCAGGTAGTAAATGTCTTTATAAAGGCAGGCATAGTTAACAACAGCACATGCAGCAGCCACTTCATGTCCCCCTGTGTCCGACAATAGGGGCCAGAAACTCACCTTCCACCCAAGCCTGGTTGATTTTCAGGAAGGTGAGTTTGTCCACAGAGGCGTGGGAGAGCCGAGAGCGCTTCTCTGTGACCACGCCACCGGCCGCACTAAAGCATCTCTCTGAGAGGACACTGGAAGGAGGGCAGGATAGGAGTTCCAGGGCGTACTGGGAAAGCTCGCTCGAGATGTCCAGTCTCTTGACCCAGTACTCCAAGGGGTCCACGGGGCTGTCAGTGTCATTGAGGCCGCTGGATGACCCCATATAGTCAGACACCATGGTGGTCAGTCGTTGCTTGTGCTGGTTGGTGGTGGATGCTGTAGCGGGCACCTCTGTTCTGGGCTGCTGCACTGCATACAGGCTCTTGCTTAGGCTCTTCAGGTCTCCGGGGCGCCAGTTGCTGTTGCTGCTGCTGGTGGTTGTTGTTGTGCTGCTAGTGGCAATGGCAGGCACCTCTTGCTGGCTTGGCAGAGCAGTTACAGTGGGGGTGGAAGGCTGGGGGAATGCTTCCAGTAGTCTGCGCACAAGGGCCTCCTTCAACTCCCTTGTGCGTTGCTCGGTGGTGGATGGCGTCATTAAGTCTCCCAGCTTCCCCTTCAGACGGGGATCAAGCATCAAGGTAATCCAGATGTCCTCCCTTGAACGCATCTGGATCACCCGGGGGTCCCTGCGAAGGCAGCGCAACATGTGCACAGCCATGGGAAACAAGTGGGCCCTGCCAGCAAGATCTTCCTCGTCCTCGCCATTGTCCCATAACGCATGCCTGTCCTCTTCCTGTGCCATGTCGTTGTCCTCCTCAAACCGCCATCCACGTGCAACGCCTGCTGCACTCTGCTCCTCCTCCTCCTCCTCCTCATTCAGGTTAGGGACCTCCAACTCTTCCACTACCTGCTGTGAGCCCTCCTCTGAGCTGGACTGTGCTGCCATCTGCTCCTGTTCTTCCAACTGCCTCAGGGCTTCATCCCCACGCTCAATTAAATTGTCCATTGCCTGCTCCAGTAGACAAACCAAGGGCACCCACTGGCACACAGAGGCCCGCTCCTCACTGACCATCTTGGTTGCCTCCAGGAAGGGACTCAGCACCAGGCATACTTGCTGCATCAGTGTCCACTGAGTGGCAGTAATCATGGGGACTTGCTGGTTGCTGGGGACACTTGGGTCTAGCATGTAGGCCCTAAGAGCCAGCCTGTGCTGACACAGCCGCTCCAACATGGCCAGAGTCGAATTCCAGCGAACTGGCATGTCGATGATCATCCGGTGTTGTGGCCTTCCATACTGCTGCTGTAAGGTGGACAAGAGTGCAGAGGCAGTGGCTGACAGGCGGAAAAAGCGTACCACCGCCCGGGCATCCTGCAGCAGCTCGCTCATCCCCTGGTAGGTGCGCAAGAAGCGCTGCACCACAAGATTGAGCACGTGGGCCAAGCAGGGGATGTGCTGGAGGTTTCCCTGCTGCACTGCTGCCACCAGGTTGGCCCCGTTATCGGCTGCCACATACCCCACTTCCAGGCCTCTGGGGGTCAGCCACCTCCGCTCCTGCTTCCTGAGGGCGGCCAGGACGTTGGTGGCCGTAAGCCTCTCCTTCCCCAGGGTCACCAATTTTAAAAGGGCTTGGCAGTGCCGAGGCTTGGCGCTGCTGCTGCCGAGGCGGGCTTGCTTTCCGGGTGCTGAGGGAGTGTCATGACAGGACCCTTCTGCATCCCCCCTGATCCCGCGTGGTGGCACCACTAGCTGGGCTGATGCGCTCTTGTCCTCCCTCCCTTCCATCAGTGTCACCCAGTGGGCCGTAAAGGACAGGTAGCGACCTGTCCCAAATCTGCTACTCCACGAGTCCATGGTCACGTGGACCCGCTTGCCCACAGAGTAGTCCAGGGAACGGGCCACGTTTTCCACCGCAAACTTGTGGAGTGCTGGGATCGCGCTCCTGCTGAAATAGTGGCGACTGGGGACTTGCCACTCGGGGATGCCAAATTGGAGCAGCGTCCGCATGGCGCTCCCCTCCTGCACCAGGGAGTAGGGAAGCAGCTGTGATGCCATGGCCCGGGCCAGCAAGCCATTTAGTTTGCGTATCCGCCTGTGGCTTGGAGGCAGAGGCTTGGTCAGACCCTGAAAGGTGTCGCTCAGCAGGGTCTGACGACGCTGGGATGCAGGGGAGACAGAGGAGAGAGACGAACACTGGCTGCCAGCCTCAATGTCTGTGTCCTGAGCAGCCGAGGTGGAAGAGCGCTTGCGTGCTACTACTGCTGCTGCTGTGGGGGATTCACGACCCTGAGGGAGGGAGGATGCTGCTGCGCTGGTGGGCCTTCTGCTCTCAGGAACCCCTGCCAGCAGTGCCTGCTTCCTCTTAAAGTCCGCATACTCGCGGCAGTGGCGGCTTCTCAGGTGGCCCTGGAGGGATGAGGTACCCATCTTGCTCAGACTTTTCCCACGGCTTAATCTTTTGCTGCATAACCTGCACACCGCATACCTTTTGTCATCAGTACATTCCTCAAAGCAATCCCACACTGGTGACTTTAATTTACTGCGGCCCCCACTAGCAGAGGGTGCAGCGGAGCAATGTGTGGTAGTAGTTGCCGGGGGTTGCATGGTGGTGGTGCCGGCTGAAGCAGTGTCCTGTCTACTTCCTCCACGCCCACTGCTGCCGATGCCCCTGCCCCTGCCTGACATATGGCGATATCCTTGCCTAGGCCGAGGTGACTCGTCATCCTGCTCTGACCATTCTTCCACGGACTCAGCAGGCTGCACATAGTTAGGGTCCACAACGTCATCATCAGCAGCATCATCATAATCCAGCTCTTCCTCTGACTCCCCCGCCTCCTCTTCTGTCCCTACATCCCCAGACACAGACCCCTCTTCTTCATCACCAGAACTCAACAACGCTTGTGATTGTGGCCCGATCTCAATCTCTGCCACATCAGTCCCCAGTAAGTCCTGTGCTTCTTGCATCAGCAGGTTCCCAGATGCCGGACTGAGGGACAGAACGCTGTCATCCTGGGAGGGCTGCTGACCACTGGCTGCTGGGGTGGATGTCACAACAAGCGTGGGATGTTGGCTGCTGCTGCTACTGCTTGGAGTGGTGCTCACAGTAGAGGTCTGGGAGGAAGTCATGATGTCCATGAGTACGTCAGGTTCCATTTGCTCAACCACCACACGGGGACCAGAAACTTTAAAATATTTGGACAATGGCGTCCGCTGACTCGGCCCAGGCTTTGCTGCCCCCTTTTCTGCTGCATCACGACCACGTACAGCTGGGCGTCCTCTCCCTGGACGTGGAGCAGTCCCAGAAGTGGCTGAGGCAATTGAACTCCCTTTCCTCTCACCCCGCGAAACCCTGCCAGACATGTTGCTAGTAATGAATCACTGGATGCAGTGGGCACAGTACAAGGTCACTGAAGGATGCAGTGGGCACAGCACAAGGTCACTGAAGGATGCAGTGGCCACAGTACAAGGTCACTGAAGGATGCAGTGGGCACAGCAGTGGGCACTGGATATACAACTAGGTCACTGAAGGATGCAGTGGCCACAGTACAAGGTCACTGAAGGATGCAGTGGGCACAGCAGTGGGCACTGGATATACAACTAGGTCACTGAAGGATGCAGTGGGCACAGTACAAGGTCACTGAAGGATGCAGTGGGCACAGTACAAGGTCACTGAAGGATGCAGTGGCCACAGTACAAGGTCACTGAAGAATGCAGTGGGCACAGCAGTGGGCACTGGATATACAACTAGGTCACTGAAGGATGCAGTGGGCACAGTACAAGGTCACTGAAGGATGCAGTGGGCACAGCAGTGGGCACTGGATATACAACTAGGTCACTGAAGGATGCAGTGGCCACAGTACAAGGTCACTGAAGGATGCAGTGGGCACCGCAGTGGGCACTGGATATACAACTAGGTCACTGAAGGATGCAGTGGGCACACAAGGATGTCACACTGTGTAATGAGATGCTCATATGCCAGCGAGCGAGCGAGCAGTGGGCACTGGGCACGGCACAAGGTCACTGACAGAATGAATGAACAGCGCTGGCAGAGAGTGGCGGCGCTGGCGGTGTGACTGGCTGCCTGCAAATAGTACAAGTGTATAACTGTCACTGGAATATACAAGTGAACACTGCAGCTGCACTAACCTGCCTGCCTGCACTCTACACACAGATAATCCCCACTCCCACTACACTGCAGCACTGAACCTGCCTGCACAGCACTACACACAGTTAAATAATCACTAGACTCCCACACTCCCACTACACTACACTGACTACAACTAACTACAGCAATCACTCACTGACTAGCTAACTGTGTACGGTATAAGAGCAGTGTTAGCAAAAAAAAACCTTTGTTTTTAACACAATAAATGCACTTGCTCAAACAACAATGGCCTGGAGATAATCCTCTCAGCACCACAGTCTAGTAGCAAGGACAGAGCTTTTCCATCATGGCCGCCGCTTTATATTCAGGAGGGGAGGGCATAGCTCCCCTCCTGTGATTGGTTGCTAGGGCCTGGCTGGGGCACTCTGATTGGCCTGCAATGTGTCACTTCCGCATAGTTTGACGCATTTCCGCAAACCACGACTTCAGCCCCGGGTTTCACGAGCGTGAATGCGGATTTCTGTCCGCATTCATGCGAAGCCGAAGTAGATTTTCGTGGTTGAAAATCTATTCACGGATTTTCGTGTCCGAGGCGGAATGCGTCAAAATGGTCGTGAATCCACGCGTAAGCGTGATCACGACCTGGCGGTGAGCACCACTGCATGCACCTCCTCTCTAGTCACTTCTGCCGGAGCCTCTACAGTCCTGTAGAGCTCGTTGCTGAGAGACAGCAGGTCTGTGGGGCGCTTGCTGCTGGATGCAGGCACCTGCTGCTGCCTCTGTGCTGGCTGGACAGTGGGGGTGGAAGGCTGGGGGAAGGCTTCCTCCAAGCGCTCAACAAGGGCCTGCTGCAAGCTCCTTATTTGTTGCGCTGGGTCTCCTCCTGCAGGCGGCAGGAACTGGCTCAACTTCCCCTTGAGGCATGGGTCCAACATCATGCTGATCCAGATGTCCTCCCTCTGCTTCATCTGGATCACCCTGGGGTCCTTGCGCAGGCACGTCAGCATGTGAGCTGCCATTGGGAAGAGGCGGGCCACGTGTGCTGGCATATCGACGGCAGTGCTGTCCTCATCCTCCTCCTCTGCCTCCTCAGCCTTATCCTCTCTCCACCCCCGCACCAACTCAGCTGCGCTGTGCTGATCCCCCTCATCAGCAGCAAGGTCAGGGACCTCCACCAAGCCCTCCTCCTCCTCCCCCTCAGAGGTGGACTGTGCAGCTGCTTGCCGCTCCTGCTGGTCCAAGGCTGCCGCTCCCTGTTCCAGCAAAGCATCGAGGGCCCTGTTCAGCAGACAAACCAGGGGCACCCACTCGCAGACCATAGCATGGTCCCTGCTCACCATGTTAGTGGCCTGCAGAAAGGGAGCCAGCACTAAGCACACCTGCTGCATGTGCCTCCAGTCATCATCGGGGACGATGGACGGGATGTTGCTGGTCTTGTCCCTTCTCTGAGCGGCGGAAACAGTGGCCAGGGCAAGGTACTGGTTGACAGCATGCTTCTGTTCAACCAGACGCTCCAACATCGCCAGGGTGGAGTTCCAGCGAGTTGGAACGTCAAGGATCAGCCGATGGCGTGGCAGCTCCAGCTCCTTTTGCACGTCTTCCAGGCTCGCACAGGCTGCAGCCGAGCGCCGGAAGTGACGCACAACGTTCCTTGCCGTTTCCAGCAGTTCGCCCATCCCCTGGTAGGTGCGCAAGAACTTCTGCACCACCAGGTTCAGCACGTGGGCAAGACAGGGGATGTGGGTCAGGTTTCCCCTGTCAATTGCGGCAACCAGATTGGCCCCATTGTCGGCCACCACCTCTCCGACTCTGAGGCCTCTGGGGGTCAGCCAAATCCTCTCCTGCTCCTGGAGTTTGGCCAACACATGGGTTGCCGTCAGTTTGGTCTTCCCAAGGCTGACCAACTGCAGCAGCGCTTGGCAGTGGCGGGCCTTCACGCTGCTGCTGAGGCGGGGGGTTTGGCCAGGTGTGCCGGAGGATGGCAGAGGATCGGAGGAACCTGCTGCAGTTCCCCTGACCCTGCGGGGTGGCACCACCCACTGTGTTGCTGCTGCTGCTGTGCCCACTGCTGCTCTCCCATCCTCACCCCCTTCCACCAAGCTGACCCAGTGGACAGTGAAGGACAGGTAGCGGCCTGTCCCGAAGCGTCTGCTCCAGGAGTCCATGGTGACGTGGACCCTTTCACCAACCGCGTGCTCCAGCCCTCGCTCCACATTGGCCATCACAAAGCGGTGCAGTGCAGGAATGGCCTTGCGGGCGAAAAAGTGTCTGCTGGGGAGCTGCCAGTCTGGGGCTGCACAAGCAAGCAGCGCACGCATGTCGCTCCCCTCCTGCACGAGCGTGTACAGCAGGAGTTGGGAGCACATGGCCCGTGCCAGCAAGCTGTTCAGCTGACGCACGCGACGGCTGCTGGGAGGCAGAGCCCTAACCACTCCCTGGAAGGACTCACTCAGAAGGCTCTGGCGTGGCCTTTTGCTGGCACGGGAATCAGCGGACACAGCAGAGGAGGCCACTGAGGACTTGCTGCCAGAACAGGCCTCAGTGTCGGCGGCAGGAGTTGCAGAGGGGGGAGGAGCAGTGCGTTTCCGCACTCCTGCTGGTGCTGCTGGAGGAGCAGGAGGGCGGGTGGCTGCTGTTGCTGCTGCTGCTGCTGAAGGCTGTGCAGTGATGGGTGTGCGTGGTGCCACTGCCAGCACTAGATGCCTTCAGCCTCTGGAACTCCTCATGCTGGTGGAAATGTTTCGCAGCAAGGTGGTTGATGAGCGAGCTGGTGCTGAACTTTAAGGGGTCTGCACCTCTGCTCAACTTCCGCTGACAGTGGTTGCAAGTGGCGTACTTGCTGTACACTGTGGGCATGGTGAAAAATCGCCAGATTGGTGACAAAAACAACCCCCTACGGCCTGGAGCCGCTGCTGCCTGTCTCCCTGTGGTGGTTGGGGCGGGGGCTTGGGTGCGGCTGGTGGTGGTACTGGCAGATGCTGCTGCTGAGCCTGAGACACCAGCAGGCTGTGGGACCTACCTACTGCTGCCAATGCTTGCAATGATGTGCCTCCTTGCAAGGCCCACAAGCGCATCCTCCTCCTCCTCAGAGCTGCTGATGACGACATCCCCTGGAGCTGGTGGCACCCAGTCTTTGTCTGTCACCGTGTCATCATCATCATCCCCCTCCTGAAACATGTCCTGCTGGGATGATGACCCCCCAAACTCCTCTCCTGATGCATGGATGGGCTGCTTGACTGTCGCCACAGTCTTGCTGTCCAATCCCTCATCCCCCAAAGTGCCCATCAGCATCTCCTCCTCCAAATCGCCAACAACAGCAGACAATACCCTGATGGTGCCTGGGGTAAAAATTCTGCTAAGTCACAGGTCGCCAACTTGTGACGGTGAACTGGCCTCCTCCCCAGGCCCTGCTGGGCGGCTGCTGCGAACAGGGGTGGTGGTGGTGGTGAGGGTGGAGGCCTCGGATGCAGAGCTGATGGCGGGCTGCTCATCCTCCGTCATCAGTTGCACCACAGTGTCTGCATCCTTTTCCTCAATGGGATGTTTCCGACCCGGCTGGAGGAAAATAGGAGCAGGTACTACACGCTGCTGCTGCTGCTGTGTCTCTGCAGCGTGAGTTGCTCCTGCTGGGCGGCGCCCAAGGCGTCCACGGCCAGTGGCTATAGGGGGAATGTTAGCCACTGACGCAGCTGCTGCTGCTGCGGAACTGTGCATGGTGGCGCGGCCGCGGCTTGCCACAATGCTGCTCCCTCTCCTCTTGATTCCCTTGCTGCCCTTCCCCTTGCCCAAACCGCGCTGGCTGCCACTTCCAGACATCTTTGATGTTTTCGGCGTAAACAAAAAAGTTTTTTAAAAGGGCGGGTGAAAAAGTGGGGTACTTTAATGGAGTGGGTTGGTGGGTGAGGTGACACTAATCACTAAGTGATTAGATCGCTAAGTGATTACTAGTACAGTACTAATACAAAATACAATAATTCAGTAATCAGTATAAGTGTGAACAGTGAACAGTGAGTGTGTCCCCTAGTACACTAACTAGAAAATACAATAATCAGTAGTAATCAGATTAAGTAGAAGGAAATAGAGTGTGTGTGTGTACTGAGTGCACGCACACACACACGCAGGAGCTAGCCTATGAACAGTGACTGAGTGTCCCTAGTAGTAAGTAGTAAGTAAGTGTACAACTAGAAATTACAATAATCAGTAGTAATCAGAAGGAAATAGAGTGTGTGTACTGACAGTGCACGCACACACACACGCAGCGCAGGAGCTAGCCTATGAACAGTGACTGAGTGTCCCTAGTAGTAAGTAGTTAGTAAGTACAACTAGAAATTACAATAATCAATAGTAATCAGAAGGAAATAGAGTGTGTGTACTGTGCACGCACACACGCAGGAGCTATGAACAAACAGTGACAGTGAGTGTCCTAGTACAGTTACTACAAAATACAATCACTCAGTAGTAAAGGACAGCAGAAACACTGGTATAATAAACTAACAGAGGACAGGAGGACAGCTGCCCACACAGGCAAGGCCCTGAGGCCTAAAGCAGTGTAAGCTTGCCTGCAGCAGCTGTGTCTGTCTCTATGTAACACACAAGCTACTAACTAAAATACAATCTCTATCTAACTAACAACAATATAGGTGTGTATAGGAGGTGTATGTGAGCAAAAACGCTAGGTAGTTGACCACAATAAAGCTCTTGCTAAGCCAAAGCACAAAGGAGCAGATCTCTCTCTGTACAAAGTCAGGCAAGGACGGAAAAACCTAAAATGGCGGCCGCTATTTATAGGGTAGGGGCTGGCCAGGGTCCCCCTCTGTGATTGGCTGCCGTCAGAGGGCCTGGGAGCCCTCTGATTGGCTCTAAGGACATCAATCTGGGCTATGACGCTATTCGAGCTCGGTATTCGAGCTCGAATAGCGCTGTTTTGATCGAATAGCTCGAATAGTGAATGGGCTATTCGAGTTCACTCGAATAGCCCATTCGAATAGCTGCAGCTATTCGAGCTCGGTATTCGAGCTCGAATAGCTGAAAAAGAGCTCGAATTATCGAGCTACTCGAATATTCGAGCTCTGCTGAGCACCACTGACTAAGCATAAGAATGCATTCTTCTGTGAACTAAAACCCCGGCTTTTAACTTAGCTGTAGGGATAACAGTGGTGCCTGGATGAGTTAATCTGTGAATGCATTTGTTTGAACATTTGCATACGAGTGTGCGAAGGGTTAATAGATTTTTGCTGTTTTCTGGCCACACCCCCTTCAGCACCTCCATTTTCCTTAATAACTTATTTAATGTCCTAACTAGAGGCGATGTGCCTGGATATATGTGTTTTTTTCCTGCGCTGGCTCCTGACTGTCCCAGAGCTATAATCTGCTGCTTAGAAGAGACCAGTTTCTGTCATTTTGAAATTAAATATCCTGATTTTGCCTGATATAAGATTTCAGCTGCTTAACATTTCACGGTCTACTTTTTCATATTTGTCATTTCAAATGTGTCATGGACCAGCCGTGAGAAACGCAGGCGAATCGGGAAGATTCGCGCAGTCGATTTTGTGATCGCTTCCCGGTTAGATTTGAGCAGTCATTGCAGCGATCAGAATGACATTTTTTCTTTTCCTGAAGTATTGTGATGATTTGCTCAGCTGCCTGTGCAGGCAGGCAGCCTTTTGACCATTGTGTAGGTTTGCATGCTGCAGGACTCTGGAAAGAAGAGCTTCTGTCAGTTTTGCAGCTTGTGATTGCAGAGGAATTTGCATACGTTGTCATGCAAATTGCCTGGCCACATTCATTGGAGGCGTGTACTATAAGTACTATGTCTTTCCCACAATGCTTCGCTGGTCATAAGGATTTCGTCCTATGTAACACTCCTGGTGGGGTGTCAGCCTTACTCTCTGTTTGAAGATCAGCTTAGAGTAATTCCTGGAAACTGTGCTAGGCAGATTTCCCTAGTGCAGTTAGGATTGTTTATCTGTTTTGTTTGTCTGTTGCGATTGTCCTGTCCCAGCGGTGGTCGATAGGAAGTCGTTCTTATCTCTGTTCTTGGAGCATCGCTGGTGCAGCGGTTGCTACCAGCTATCTCTTCTGTTCTGCCTCTCTGGATTGCGCTAGCCACTTTTCGCTAGCGCTGTGGATCCTTCTGTTCTGTCTCCTGGGATCGCGCTAGCCACTTTTCGCTAGCGCTGGGGATCCTTCTGTTCTGTCTCCTGGGATCGCGCTAGCCACTTTTCGCTAGTGCTGTGGATCCTTCTGTTCTGCTACTCTGTACCTGGATCGCGCTAGCCACTTTTCGCTAGTGCTGTGGATCCTATCTCTCGCTTGTCCCTGTTTTCGTGTGTCTGTCTTGTCTGCTATGACCACTTGCTGGAGGCTCGGTGAGGTAACCGTTAAGCAAGCGTTCGCGTCCTCTGTTTCATGTTTGTCTGTCGATGGTTAGTTAGGCGTGCTTGTCTCTATTGTGCTTATCACGTGGAGACCGCGCAGAACCGCGTGCACTGTTGCAAATGAGTGCGGTGTTTGCGGTTAGCTAGCGTTTGTTATTTTCCGCATCTTCTCATTGTATTATTTGCTGTGCCTTTGCTACCCTCGTATTCTATTCTGATCGGCCTTGTGTCACGTCTGGCGATCGCACCTCTCGCGATCGCGTTCCTATTTCATATCTGCTGTTGTGTGTGCGCGGTCGTGGGGTGGCGACTGGATTGGCGCACACACATACAACCTGTCCCTTTGCTCGTTCTCATTCGCAATCGCCTCTCTTGCGATTGATTTCTGCGCTTCGTACAATTCCTGTCTGGCATTTGTGGAGGTACAGAGGATTGGTTCCTCTGCACTCCCCAGCGCCATCTGCCGACAGGAATTTCCCTCTACAGGTGCGTAGCACCTTTTGCTGGGTGCCTGCAATTTCACGCTTGTGGAGGATTTCCGCCGTGTCAGCGCACGCGTTGTGCGCTGATCACGGAGAAAGTTCCACAATCGTTACAAGTATGTTTGTTGACCAGTGAAGTTAATGTTTGTGTACATTAACTTCATCAAAAGAGTTCCTTGCTGGCCAGTGACACAGAGGTGTGAAACCCTAGCAAGAATCTTGGTGCAATATGTCAAAGGTAGTCTAGCTGGTCACACTCAGATGCTAATTGAGCACCAAAAGTTTCTTTCATCACAGGAAAAACTAAGGCAAGCTTCCCCAGCAGGAGGCCAGCCGAAGTGGCTCCGATTAGGAATAGCTTTAAATGCATGTGGTTTATGATTTCGATCTGTTGAATGAAAACCGTGTATAGCACAGCTATGAAATTCATATAGTCTTATTTGTGAAAATCTGCCCAATGTGCTGATATAAAATTCATAACAATAACCCGTCTGGTTACGACCCTTCTCGGGGACAGGACAGCCTAACGCACTCATGCGAGATGTCATATTAATCGGTATTTTCTGACAATTATGAATCTGCTATCCACTCAAATATGACGTATCATTTATGAGTTACAGAGTTTTACAATTTAAGCTCAAAATCCTCCGAGGAGGAGGTGGGCTGTCATTGGTGGGTAATGCAGAGGGGGCAGGCGTTGCCACACCTCCAAACCAGCTTCATCAAAAGCACATTGCCAGCAGGCGGACTTTAGTCCTCCATCTTAACATCATCTGCTCACTGGTATTAATCATCTCATTACCCAGTGATACCCTTCACTTAGGTTGTACTGTGCTCACTGCTCACTGGTATTAATCATCTCATTACCCAGTGATACCCTTCACTTAGGTTGTACTGTGCTCACTGCTCACTGGTATTAATCATCTCATTACCCAGTGATACCCTTCACTTAGGTTGTACTGTGCTCACTGCTCACTGGTATTAATCATCTCATTACCCAGTGATACCCTTCACTTAGGTTGTACTGTGCTCACTGCTCACTGGTATTAATCATCTCATTACCCAGTGATACCCTTCACTTACGTTGTACTCTGCTCACTGGTATTAATCATCTCATTACCCAGTGATACCCTTTAGTTACGTTGTACTCTGCTCACTGGTATTAATCATCTCTTTACCCAGTGATACCCTTCAGTTACGTTGTACTGTGCTCACTGCTCACTGGTATTAATCATCTCATGACCCAGTGATACCCTTCAATTACGTTGTACTCTGCTCACTGGAATTAACCATCTCATTACCCAGTGATACCCTTTAGTTACGTTGTACTCTGCTCACTGGTATTAATCATCTCATTACCCAGTAATACCCTTCAGTTACATTGTACTGTGCTCACTGCTCACTGGTATTAATCATCTCATTACCCAGTGATACCCTTCACTTAGGTTGCATGTGCTCACTGCTCACTGGTATTAATCATCTCACTTTGCAGTGATTCATTAGCAACATGTCTGGCAGGGTTGGGGTGTCAGGAAAGGGAGTTCCATTGCTTCAGCCACTTCTGGGGCTGCTCCATGGCCAGGGAGGGGACGCCCAGCTGTACGGGGTCGTGGTGCAGCAGAAAGGGCAGCACAGCCTGGGCCGAGTCAGCGGACGCCGTTATCACAATATTTTAAAACTTCTGGTCCCCGTGTGGTGGTTGAGCAGATGGAACCTGACATATTGATGGACATCATGACTGCATCCCAGACCTCTACTGTGAGCAGCACTCCAAGCAGCAGCAGCAGCCAATGCCCCATGCTTGCTGTGACATCCACCCCAGCAGCCAGTGGTCAGCAGCCTTCCCAGGACGACAGTGCTCTGTCCCTCAGTCTGGCATCTGGGAACATATTGATGGCTGAAGTTCAGGACCTACTGGGGACTGATATGTAGGAGATTCAGCTCGGGACAGAATCACAACTCTTATTGGACAATGTTGATGAGGAGGGGTCTGTGTCTGGGGATATAGGAGCAGAAGAGGAGGTGGGGGAGTCAGAGGAAGAGCTTGATTATGATGATGATGATGATGATGATGATGATGATGATGATGATGATGATGTTGTGGACTGTCCGTATGTGCAGCCTGAGTCCGGGGAAGAATGGTCGGAGCAGGATGACGAGTCACCTAGGCCAAGGCAAGGATATATCCATATGTCAGGCAGGGGTAGGTGCTGCAGTGGGCGTGGAGGAAGTAGACAGGACACTGCTTCAGCCGGCACCACCACCATGCAAACCCCAAGCACAGATTGTTCCACTGCACCCTCTGCTAGCGGTAGCGTACAGGGCCACAGTAAATTGAAGTCACCGGTATGGAACTTTTTTGAGGTGTCAAGCCAGGACAAAAAAATATGTGGTCTGTAATGGCTCATACACACGGGGCACAATTGTCTGCTGTTGTCAGCAGACAAGAGGCGGCGACACCTATCCACACGTCTCGCCAGAAAGGCGAGGATGCGCCATTCACTTGCCTTTGTCTCCTGTCGCTAGCCCGCATACGCAAGCAGTACGCGTGCCAGCGATTGAACTTTTCAATCGCATGCCAACTTTACTATCCGGGGACAGTTCGTGGCGCGCGCGTCATACACACGAGGCAACTGTCACTCAGACATGCACGTGCCATGTGTTTGTGGTGACAGTTGTGCCCTGTGTGTATGAGCCTTAACTTATGCAGCAAAAATTGAGCCGTGGGAAAAATATGTCCAAGATGGGTACCTCATCCCTCCAGGGCCACCTGAAGAGCTGCCACTGCCATCAGTATGAGGAGTTCAAGAGGAAGCAGGCACTGCAAACAGGGGGTGCTGAGAGCACAAGGCCCACCACCGCAGCAGCATCATCCCTCCCTCAGGGTCGTAAATCCCCCACCGCAGCAGCATCCACCTCGGCTACTCAGGACACAGACATTGAGGCTGGCAGCCAGTCGTATCTCTCCTCTTTCTCCCCAGCATCACATTGTCATCAGACCCTGCTGAGCGACACCTTTCAGGGTCTGAACAAGCCTCTGCCTCCAAGCCACAGGCGCATCCACAAACTAAATGGCTTGCTGACCCGGGCCATGGCATCACAGCTCCTTCCCTACTCCCTGGTGCAGGAGGGGAGTGATATGCGGACACTGCTCCAATTTGGCATCCCCGGGTGGCAAATCCCCCGTCACCACTATTTTTCCAGGGATGCCATCCCAGCACTCCACAAGTTTGTGGTGGCAAACAGTGTTGCTCGGATACCTCATTATCCTATTCGAGTTTGGTCGAATTCGGATAGTAAACTATCCGAATTCACTCGAAGTTCAATATCCGATGTAATCGAATATCCGATTCGACCTCGGATATTCGACGTCACTATCCGAGTCTGTATTCGAGTAAAATATTCGAGCTGGCCTTAAATAGCTTGTAAAACTTGTATTGGAGGTCAATGATGCATGAAACCACCTTTTTTATGAAGAAAAACATCAAGTGATTATGTGGTGATGTAGTAGTTATAAAAAAGGTCTCAAAAAAAGTAAATTAACTTCATGAAAAGTGTTTGCATGAGAAGGTGTGTCCAAAATGGTTGTTGGAAGTCTTCATTTACGTCGTCTTCATCTTCTTCTTCTATATCTTCTTCTTCTTCTTCTTCTTCTATTATATCTTCTTCTTCTTCATCATCTTCTTCTTCTATATCTTCTTCTTCTATATATTCTTCTTCTTCTATATCTTCTTCTTCTCCTTCTATATCTTCTTCTTCTTCTTCTTCTATATCTTCTTCTTCTATATCTTCTTCTTCTGTATCTTCTTCTTCCTTTATATCTTCTTCTTCTTCTTCTACATCTTCATCTTCTTCTTCTATATTTTCTTCTTCTATATCTTCTTCTTCTATATCTTCTTCTTCTATATCTTCTTCTTCTTCTTCTATATCTTCTTCTTCTTCTTCTTCTATATCTTCTTCTTCTTCTTCTTCATCTTCTTCTATATCTTCTTCTTCTATATCTTCCTTATCATCTTCTTCTTCTTCTTCTATATCTTCTTCTTCTATATCTTCTTCTATATCTTCTTCATCTTCTTCTATATCTTCTTCTTCTATATCTTCTTCTTCTTCTTCATCTTCTTCTTCTTCTTCCTCTTCTTCTCTATCATTATATTATGTGTCTTGGTTTTCCTTTCTTTTGTAATATTTTTTTTACTTCATTTGTGGAAATATTTTATTTTAATAACACCATAGTTATATTTGTGTTGATGGCATAATAGGTAGGTAGTGGCACATTGCAAGCCACAGCGCCTTTTTCTGTGTACCCTGGCGGTGGTAAAACTCAGACATCAGCAGGAGGAGGAAGTAGTTGCAGGCTTGCAGCTATTTGTAGTGTGTGGTAATAGTCGGTCGGTACTCGGTAGGAGAGTGGGTGGGCAGGTGGCAGTAGAAAATAGTTCTTCTTCTGTTCTCCCTGGCAGTGGTAGCAGCACACAGACAGCAGAAGCTCAATGCAGCTACAGGAGGAGGAGTAATGTGTGTCAGGCAGTGTGATGTGACTGACATAATAGGCCCTGGTACCTAGTGGTGGTACCAGGGCCATAAATGAACATCATGAGGTTCCAGATAGTGTTGGGCGAACAGTGTTCGCCACTGTTCGGGTTCTGCAGAACATCACCCATATGGCCGAACTAAGAGCGCATGGCCGAACGTTCCCCGAACATTCGGCTAGCGCTGTGATTGGCCGAACGGGTCACGTGGTTCGGACCCAAACGCGCTCTGATTGGCCGAACGGGTCACGTGGTTCGGGTAAATAAATACCCGATCCACGTCATTTCTCCGCCATTTGTCTGTGGGTTTAGCTTTGGGTAGGCAGGCAGGGTAGTTCTCTCTCCAGCCAGGCTAGCCAGGGTCCCCCCAGTCATTGTGTCGCTGCTGGGAACAGTAGTACACCGCTCACCCACACTATATAGCATTGTGTTTACTGCCACTCTGTGTACACCGCACACCCACCACTGTATAGCATTGTGTTTACTGCCACTCTGTGTCTCTGCTGGGAACAGTAGTACACCGCTCACCCGCCACTGTATAGCATTGTGCTCTGTGTCGCTGCTGGGAACAGTAGTACACCGCTCACCCACCACTGTATAGCATTGTGCTCTGTGTCACTGCAGGGAATAGTAGTACACCGCTCACCCACCACTGTATAGCATTGTGCTCTGTGTCGCTGCTGGGAACAGTAGTACACCGCTCACCCACCACTGTATAGCATTGTGCTCTGTGTCGCTGCTGGGAACAGTAGTACACCGCTCACCCACCACTGTATAGCATTGTGCTCTGTGTCGCTGCTGGGAACAGTAGTACACCGCTCACAAACCACTGTATAGCATTGTGCTCTGTGTCGCTGCTGGGAACAGTAGTACACCGCTCACCCACCACTGTATAGCATTGTGCTCTGTGTCGCTGCTGGGAACAGTAGTACACCGCTCACAAACCACTGTATAGCATTGTGCTCTGTGTCGCTGCTGGGAACAGTAGTACACCGCTCAACCACCACTGTATAGCATTGTGCTCTGTGTCTCTGCTGGGAACAGTAGTACACCGCTCACCCACCACTGTATAGCATTGTGCTCTGTGTCACTGCTGGGAACAGTAGTACACCGCTCACCAACCACTGTATAGCATTGTGCTCTGTGTCGCTGCTGGGAACAGTAGTACATTACTCACCAACCACTGTATAGCATTGTGCTCTGTGTCGCTGCTGGGAACAGTAGTACACCGCTCACCAACCACTGTATAGCATTGTGCTCTGTGTCGCTGCTGGGAACAGTAGTACACCGCTCACCCACCACTGTATAGCATTGTGCTCTGTGTCGCTGCTGGGAACAGTAGTACACCGCTCACCCACCACTGTATAGTATTGTGCTCTGTGTCGCTGCTGGGAACAGTAGTACACCGCTCACCCACCACTGTATAGCATTGTGCTCTGTGTCGCTGCTGGGAACAGTAGTACACCGCTCACCAACCACTGTATAGCATTGTGCTCTGTGTCGCTGCTGGGAACAGTAGTACACCGCTCAACCACCACTGTATAGCATTGTGCTCTGTGTCTCTGCTGGGAACAGTAGTACACCGCTCACCCACCACTGTATAGCATTGTGCTCTGTGTCGCTGCTGGGAACAGTAGTACACCGCTCACCCACCACTGTATAGTATTGTGCTCTGTGTCGCTGCTGGGAACAGTAGTACACCGCTCACCCACCACTGTATAGCATTGTGCTCTGTGTCGCTGCTGGGAACAGTAGTACACCGCTCACCAACCACTGTATAGCATTGTGCTCTGTGTCGCTGCTGGGAACAGTAGTACACCGCTCACCAACCACTGTATAGCTGTGAGAATCCGCTCAGCTGCCTGCGCAGGCAGGCAGCCTTTTGACCATTGTTTAGGTTTGCTTGCTGCAGGACTCTGGAAAGGAGACCTTCTGTCAGTTGTGCAGCTTGTGTTGCTGAGGGATTTGCATACATTAGTCATGCAAATCCCTTACCTGCCTTCTTTTGATGACTGGCACTATAAAAGCATTCTGCTCCCAGAATGCTTTGCTGGACATTTCCCTTCCATGGTCTGTTCCTGATGGACACTGCTGTAGTGTCAGCCACTGCTATCTTAGTATAGTTAATTCTTGGGGAGTGCTCCTTGCATTCCTAGCTAGTGCAGTCAGTTTGTGTATAATTTGTACTGCCTATTCTGTCCTGTCTTGTCTGTCGCGATTGCGCTGTCCCCAGCGGCGGTTGATAGCGAATCGCTCTGTCTTGTTTGGACCGCACTAGCCTCTAGCGGTAGCGGCTGTGGATCCTTCTGATCTAGTTCCTGGAGTGTAAGCTGGAGCAGCGGTTGCTACCAGCTACCTCAACTGATCTGTCTTGTTTAGATCGCACTAGCCGCTAGCGTTAGCGGCTGTGGATCTTTCTGATCTGTGTTCCTGCTTGGATCACACTTGCTCTGGCGGAAGAGCGGTGGATCCTTTCTGCCTAGTTCCTGTTTCTCGTTTGTCTGTCTTGTCTGATACGGGCGCTTGCTGTAGGCTCGATGAGGTAACCGTTAAGCAAGCGTTCACGTTCTTTGTTTCGTGTTTGTCTGTTGATGGTTAGTTAGGCGTGCTTGTCTCTATTGTGCTTATCACGTGGAGACCGCGCATAACCGCGTGCACTGTTGCGAATGAGTGCGGTGTTCGCGGTTAGCTAGCGTTTATTATTTTCCGTATCTTCTCATTGTATGATTTGCTGTGCCTTTGCTATCCTCGTATTCTGTTCTGATCTGCCTTGTGTCACTTCTGGCAATCGCCGTTCTTGGCGGTTGCGTTTCTGTTTCGCACCTGCTGTTGTGTGTGCGCGGTCGCGGGGTGGCGACTAGATTGGCGCACACACATACAACCTGTCTCTTTGCTCGTTCTCATTCGCAGTCGCTTCTCTTGCGATTGCGTTCTGCGCTTCGTACAATTCCTGTCTGGCATTTGTGGAGGTACAAAGGATTGGTTCCTCTGCACTCCCCAGCGCCATCTGCCGACAAGAATTTCCCTCTACTGGTGCTTACACCAAAAGCTGGGTTCTAGTATCTTGACACGCTTGTGGAGGACCTCCGCAGTGTCAGCGCACATCTTTGTGCGCTGAACACGGAGATATCCCACAATCGTTACAATAGCATTGTGCTCTGTGTCGCTGCTGGGAACAGTAGTACACTGCTCACCAACCACTGTATAGCATTGTGCTCTGTGTCGCTGCTGGGAACAGTAGTACACCGCTCACCCACCACTGTATAGTATTGTGCTCTGTGTCACTGCTGGGAACCTTTTCCTGGAACCTCTTATCTGTATTACATTTATGACTGCATGGCGGCAAAATGCATGCTATCCGCACGCTTCTTGTCCTCATGCAAGGCCTGGGTTGTTGTGTCTCAAAGCGTGGCCTTCTCCTCCTGCGCCGCCCTCCTCCTGTTCCATCACGTGTGCTGCTGCTGGGTTAGTGTTACCGGTCCCTTTTCCTGGAACCTCTTATCTGTATTACATTTATTACTGCATGGCGGCAAAATGCATGCTATCCGCACGCTTCTTGTCCTCATGCAAGGCCTGGGTTGTTGTGTCTCAAAGCGTGGCCTTCTCCTCCTGCGCCTCCTCCTGTTCCATCACGTGTGCTGCTGCTGGGTTAGCGTTACCGGTCCCTTTTCCTGGAACCTCTTATCTGTATTACATTTATGACTGCATGGTGGCAAAATGCATGCTATCCGCACGCTTCTTGTCCTCATGCAAGGCCTGGGTTGTTGTGTCTCAAAGCGTGGCCTTCTCCTCCTGCGCCGCCCTCCTCCTGTTCCATCACGTGTGCTGCTGCTGGGTTAGCGTTACTGGTCCCTTTTCCTGGAACCTCTTATCTGTATTACATTTATGACTGCATGCCAACAAAAAGCATGTTACCTGTGCAAAGAAAACAGACATTTCCCGCATTTAAAAGACAGTTTTCCCTTTGAAACTTTAAAATCGATTTTCTCAAAAACTATAAGCTCTTTTTGCTAAAAAAAATTTCCTCTTGTACCCACTCCCAAGGTGCACATTCCCTGTAAATTTGGGGTATGTAGCATGTAAGGAGGCTTTACAAAGCACGAAAGTTCGGGTCCCCATTGACTTCCATTATGTTCGGAGTTGGGCTCGAACACCCGAACATCGCGGCCATGTTCGGCTTGTTCGGCCCGAACCCGAACATCTAGATGTTCGCCCAACACTAGTTCCAGACAGCGGTCGTGAAGCCCACATTGTGTCCAATACACAATTGGGACAGCACAGTTTTAAACCCGGACACCTCTAAAATAATAACAATTTTTTTTTTTCAAATTAATGCAGCTATTGTTGAGCGTAATAGCTGGTGGCGCTTGGGCAGCAGCACCTTGTAATGTGTTCCCTGGCAGTGGAGAGGAGATACAGACAGCAGGAGGAAATATAACAGCAGGCAGCGTGAGGAGGATAAGTGTGTGTGGCAGACTGGCATTTGGCAGCAGGCAGGAGGGCAGGCAGCGAGACATAGTAGGCCCTGGTTCCTAGCGGTGGTTCCAGGGCCGTAAATAAACAGCATAAGGTTCCAGACAGCGGTCGTGAAGCCCACATTGTGTCCAATACACAATTGGGACAGCACAGTTTTCAACCCGGACACCTCTAAAATAATTACAATTTTTTTTTTCAAATTAATGCAGCTATTGTTGAGCTTCTCCTCCTCCTGCGCCGCCCTCCTCCTGTTCCATCACGTGTGCTGCTGCTGGGTTAGCGTTACTGGTCCCTTTTCCTGGAACCTCTTATCTGTATTACATTTATGACTGCATGCCAACAAAAAGCATGTTACCTGTGCAAAGAAAACAGACATTTCCCGCATTTAAAAGACAGTTTTCCCTTTGAAACTTTAAAATCGATTTTCTCAAAAACTATAAGCTCTTTTTGCTAAAAAAAATTTCCTCTTGTACCCACTCCCAAGGTGCACATTCCCTGTAAATTTGGGGTATGTAGCATGTAAGGAGGCTTTACAAAGCACGAAAGTTCGGGTCCCCATTGACTTCCATTATGTTCGGAGTTGGGCTCGAACACCCGAACATCGCGGCCATGTTCGGCTTGTTCGGCCCGAACCCGAACATCTAGATGTTCGCCCAACACTAGTTCCAGACAGCGGTCGTGAAGCCCACATTGTGTCCAATACACAATTGGGACAGCACAGTTTTCAACCCGGACACCTCTAAAATAATTACAATTTTTTTTTTCAAATTAATGCAGCTATTGTTGAGCGTAATAGCTGGTGGCGCTTGGGCAGCAGCACCTTGTAATGTGTTCCCTGGCAGTGGAGAGGAGACACAGATAGCAGGAGGAAATATAACAGCAGGCAGCGTGAGGAGGATAAGTGTGTGGCAGACTGGCATTTGGCAGCAGGCAGGCGGGCAGGCCAGGCAGCGAGACATAGTAGGCCCTGGTTCCTAGCGGTGGTTCCAGGGCCGTAAATGAACAGCATGAGGTTCCAGACAGCGGTCGTGAAGCCCACATTGTGTCCAATACACAATTGGGACAGCACAGTTTTCAACCCGGACACCTCTAAAATAATTACAATTTTTTTTTTTTTTCAAATTAATGCAGCTATTGTTGAGCGTAATAGCTGGTGGAGCTTGGGCAGCAGCACCTTGTAATTTGTTCCCTGGCAGTGGAGACACAGACAGCAGGATGAAATATAACAGCAGCAGCAGCAGCAGGTGTATGTGTGTGTGCCAGTCGTCACTTCATGTACCCCTCTCGCCGACAACAGGGGCCATGAATTCGCCTTCCACCCAAGCCTGGTTCATTTTGAGAAACATCAGTCTGTCCACAGACTTGTGAGACAGACGAGATCGCTTCTCAGTGATGACTCCACCGGCTGCACTGAAGCAACGCTCTGACAGTACGCTGGAAGGGGGGCAGGAGAGCACTTTCAGGGCGTACTGCGCAAGCTCGCTCCAGATCGGCAGGTGCTTGACCCAATACTCCATGGGATCAACAGGGGCCACGCTGTCAAGCCCGCTGAAGGACCCCATGTAGTCAGCCACCATGCGGGTCAAGCGCTGCCTGTGACTGGAGAACGATGCTGCTGCAGGCACCTCCTCTCTAGTCCTTGGCAGCTCTACACTCATGTAGAGCTCTTGGGTCAGGGACAGCAGGTCTATGGTGCGCGAGCGCTTGCTGCTGGTGGATGCAGGCACCTGCTGCTGCCTCTGTGCTGGCTGGACAGTGGGGGTGGATGTCTGAGGGAAGGCTTCTTCCAAGCGCTCAACAAGGGACAGCTGCAAATCCTTCATTTGTTGCGCACGGTCTCCTCCTGCAGGCAGGAACTGGCTGAGCTTCCCCTTCAGACGTGGGTCCAGCATCATGCAGATCCAGATGTCCTCCCTCTGCTTTATCTGGATCACCCTTGGGTCCTTGCGCAGGCACCTCAGCATGTGCGCTGCCATTGGGAACAGTCTGGCCATGTCTGTTGGCACATCATCGGCAGCCCTAGAGCCGACATTGCTGTCCTCCTCTGCCTCCTCCACCTCATCCTCTCTCCACCCCCGCACCAGTCCAGCTGCGCTCTGCTGCTCCCCCTAATCAGCAGCAAGGTCAGGGACCTCCACCAACTCCGAGCACTCCTCCTCAGAGGTGGCCTGTGAAGCTGCCTGCAGCTCCTGCTGGTCCAAGGCTGCCGCTCCCTCTTCCATCAGTGCATACAGGGCCCTGTCCAGCACACACACCAAGGGGACCCACTCGCACACCATTGCATGGTCCCTGCTCACCATGTTGGTGGCCTGCAGGAAGGGTTCCAGGACTGAGCACACCTGCTGCATGTGCCCCCAGTCCTCCGTGGAGATGATGGACGGGAGGTTGGTGGCGGCACGCCCAGTTGCAGTGAGGGAGGCAACTGTTGCTCGAGCAACGTACTGGCTGACAGCCTGCCTCTGTTCAACCAGATGCTCCAACATCGCCAGGGTGGAGTTCCAGCGAGTTGGAACATCGAGCATGAGCCGGTGCTGTGGCAGGTGCAGCTCCTTCTGCACCTCTTCCAGGCTCGCCACGGCTGCAGGCGAGTGCCGGAAGTGACACACAACCTTCCTTGCCGCCTCAAGGAGTCGGTCCATCCCCTGGTAGGTCTGCAGATACTTTTGGACTACCAGGTTCAGGACGTGCGCCAGGCAGGGGATGTGGGTCAGGTCTCCCCTGCTGATGGCAGCAACCAGGTTTGCCCCATTGTTGGACACCACCTCTCCGACGCCTCTGGGGGTCAGCCAATTCCTCTCCTGCTCTCGGAGTTTGGCCAGGACGTGGTTCGCCGTCAGTTTGGTCTTCCCCAGGCTGACCAATTCCAGCAGCGCTTGGCAGTGGCGGGGCTTCACGTTGCTGCTGAGGCTGGAGGTTTGGGCTGGTGTGGCGGAGGATGGAAGCGGATCAGAGGAAACTGCTGCTGTTCCGCTGACCCTGCATGGTGGCACCACCCACTGCGTTGTTGGTGCTGCTGCTGCTCTGACAGTGCCCGATGCTGCTCCCCCCTCCTCACCCCCTTCCACCAAGCTCACCCAATGCGCGGTGAAGGACAGGCCTGTCCCAAACCGGCTGCTCCACGAGTCCATGGTGACATGGACCCGTTGACCCACCGCGTGCTCCAGCCCTCTCCCGACATTGGCCATCACAGAGCGGTGAAGTGCAGGGATGGGCGTGCGTGCAAAATAATGTCGGCTGGGGATTGGCCAATCGGGGGCTGCACACATCAGGAGCGCACGCATGTTGCTGCCCTCCTGCACAAGGGAATAAGGCAGGAGTTGGGAGCACATGGCCCGTGCCAGCAAGCCGTTCAGCTGACGCACGCGACGGCTGCTGGGAGGCAGAACCCTGACCACCCCCTGGAAGGTGTTGCTGAGCAGGGTCTGGCGAGGTCTTTTGCTGGCACGGGAAGCAGTGGAGGGAGCAGAGGAGGCCACTGAGGACTGGCTGCCAGAACAGGCCTCAGTGTCGGCGGCAGGAGTTGCAGAGGGAGGAGGAGCAGTGCGTTGCTGACGCACTCCTGCTGCCGACGGCTTCGCAGTGGTGGCGGGTCTGCCACTGCCAGCTTCCTTCAACTTCACGAACTCCTCATGCTCGTGAAAGTGTTTCCCTGCAAGGTGGTTGACCAGAGAGGTAGTGCCAAATGCAGAGGGCTCCTTCCCTCTGCTGAGCTGCTTGCGGCACTGGTTGCAGGTGGCATACTTGCACTCCAAATATGGAAGGGTGAAAAAATTCCATATTGGGGAGGTGAAGTTGCCCCTTCGGCTGGAAGGTGTTGCTGCCGCTGGTCTCCCTGTGGTGGTTGGGGGGGAGGGGGTTCTTGGTGCGGCTGGTGGTGGCACTGGCAGAACTCGTCTCCTGATCAGCACACTGTGTGGCCTGCATACCGCGCCCACTTGTGATCCTGCCCATGCCTGCAATGCTGTTCCTTCTAGCAAGGCCCGCAGACGCATCCTCCTCCTCCTCCTCAGAGCTGATGACATCCTCACTCCCAGGACCTGGCAACCAGTCTTTGTCCTTCACAATGTCATCATCATCCTCCCCCTCCACAAACATGTCCTGCTGGGATCCCCCAAACTCCCCTTCTGCATGCATGGGCGGATGGACAGTCACCACTGTCTGACTGTCCAAAGCATCATCCCCCAAAGTGCCCATGAGCATTCCTTCCTCCGCCAATTCTTCCGCAACAGCACTCCATAACCCCGCTGTGCTTGGGGATAAGAAGGTGCTGAGTGACAGGGTGCTGATGTCGCCCGCTGGGGCTGGAGAACTGCACTCCTCCTCCTCCTGCTCCCCAGGCAGTGCTGGGCGGCTGCTGCTGCTCTTGCGAACAGGAGTGGTGGCGGGGGTGGAGGACTCGGTTCCAGATCTAATGGTGGCCTGCTCATCCACCATCAGTTCCACCACAGCGTCTGCGTCCTTCTCCTCAATAGGACGGCTACGACCTGGCAGTGGGAGGAACATCTGGGCCACACGCTGCTGCTGCTGCTGTGTCTCTGCAGCGTGACTCCCAGCTGTTGGGCGGCCAAGGCGTCCACGGCCAGTGGCTAATGGCGGAATAGCCTCTGGTGCAGACGCAGAACTGCGCATGGTGGTGGTGGCGCGGCTGCCACGCCCACGACCTCCTCTCTTGGCGATGCCCTTGCTGCCCTTGCTGCCCCTGCCCAGACCGCGGCTGCCAGTGCCAGACATTGTATATTTTTAATATTATACAAATGAAAAAAAAATGTATGTATGTAAAGGCGGGTGGGACAAGTGGGGTACTTTAACCACTTGAGGACCCACCCTTTACCCCCCCTTAAGGACCAGCGCTGTTTGTTGTGATCTGTGCTGGGTGGGCTCTGCAGCCCCCAGCACAGATCAGGGTGCACGCAGAGCGATCAGATCGCCCCCCTTTTTTCCCCCCTATGGGGATGATGTGCAGGGGGGGTCTGATCGCTCCTGCGTGCAGGCTAGTTGCGGGGGGGGCACCTCAAAGCCCCCCTCCGCGGCGACATTCACCCCCTCCCTCTCCTACCTCCCTTCCCCGGTGATCCGGGCTGCTATCCGTCCTGTGCAGCCAGTGACAGGACGTCCCCTGCCACATGGCGGCGATCCCCGGCCGATGATTGGCCGGGGATCGCCGATCTGCCTTACGGCGCTGCTGCTCAGCAGCGCCGTACAATGTAAACAAAGCGGATTATTTCCGCTTGTGTTTTCATTTAGCCTGCGAGCCGCCATCGGTGGCCCGCAGGCTATTCACGGAGCCCCCCGCCGTGAATTGACAGGAAGCAGCCGCTCGCGCGAGCGGCTGCTTCCTGATTAATCAGCCTGCAGCTGGCGACGCAGTACTGCGTCGCTGGTCCTGCAGCTGCCACTTTGCCGACGCACGGTATAAGCGTGCGGTCGGCAAGTGGTTAATGGGGTGGGACTGGTGGTGGTGGGTGTGTGAGGTGACGGACTGGTGTACTCTACAGCAGAGATCGGTGTAGCACTAACAAGAGAGTGCGCACTGTGCACACAAGGACCCTAGCTGACGCTTACTGACGGTGTCCCTATACACAGACTACAGTACAAGTCAGCAAATACACAATAGAAGTAATAGAAAAAATAGGACGGGTGTAGCACTAACGAGAGGGTGCGGACAGCGCAGATGTGCACTGCGCACACAAAGACCCTAGGTAACGCGGTGACGGACGGTACCTATACACAGACTAGAGTACACTGACTACAGTACTACTAACTAAACAATAGAAGAATCTAGCTAAATAATACAACAGGTGTGACTAGATTACAGAGAGCAGATACAGCAGGACAGGTATAGCAGTAAAGCTGGGCCTTGCTAACTACAAAATACTATAGTACAATAATCTATCTAACACAGAAGTAGTAGTACAGGAGTAGAGTAGGACAGGTGAGAGCACAGGTAAGGTAGAGACTTGAGCACAGAGCAGGGCAGGCTGCCTTGCCTAGGCACAGGGCCTAGCTGCTGGCTGCAGGCCTGCAGCAGCACCAGTGACAGTCTCCCTCCCTAGTCCCTAATCACACAACCTAAACTGCCTAAAATACAATCTATCTACAATGCAAAGCAATACAGTTGAAGATCAAGAGTTGGAGTGTAAAAACGTTAGGTTTAGAACAATAGCAATGCACTTGTACACAGACAAAAAGCACTGGAGCAGTTCTCTCAGTACAATCAGTCAGTAAGTCGCAAGCAGGACGAGTGAGGCAAGATGGCGTCCGCTATTTATAGAGGGGGGCTTGGCCAGGCTCCCCCTCTGTGATTGGCTACAGTCAGAGGGCTTGGAGCCCTCTGATTCGCTTGTGAGGACTCGAGGTGACGTCTGTCGTGACGCTATCCGAGCTCGTGACGCTATCCGAGCTCGGATAGCTAGGATATCTCCGGATAGCTGCTTGCTATCCGAGTGCGCTCGGATAGCACAGCCCGGATAGCTAATACTATTCGAGCTCGCTATTCGAGCTCGAATAGTGAAAAAAGAGCTAGGATATCCGAGTACCTCGGATATCCTAGCTCAGATGAGCATCACTGGTGGCAAACGTGTCCCGTTCGCTCGACTACTCTGTGCCATGGACTCATGGAGTAGCCAATTTGGGACAGGTCGCTAACTGTCCTTTACGGCCCACTGGATGACACTGTTGGAAGGGAGGGAAGACAAGAGCGCAGCAGCCCAGTTAGTGGTGCCACCACGCGGGATCAGGGGGGATGCAGCAAGCTCCTCTCATCCCACTCCCTCCACACCGGCAAAGCAAGCCCGCCTCGGCAGCAGCAGCGCCAAGCCTGTACACTGCCAAGTGCTGCTAAAATTGGTGACCTTGGGGAAGGAGAAGTTTACAGCCGCCAACATCCTGGCCCCCCTCAGGAAGCAGGAGCAGAGGTGGCTGACCCCCCGAGGCCTGAAAGTGGGGTATATGGCAGCCGATAACGGGACCAACCTGGTGGCCGCAGTGCAGCAGGGAATCCTCCAGCCCACATGCTGAATCTTGTGGTGCAGCGCTTCCTGCGCACCCACCAGGGGATGAACGACCTGCTGCAAGATGCCCGGGAGGTGGTACGGTTTTTCTGCCACTCAGCCACTGCCTCTGCACTCCTGTCAACCTTACAGCAGCAATATGGTAAGCCACACGGCCTGATAATAGATATGCCAACTCGCTGGAATTCTACTGTGGCCATGTTGGAGCGACTGTGTCAGCACAGGTTGGCTGTTAGGGCCTACATGTTAGACCAAACTGTCCCCAGCAACCAGCAAGTCCCCATCATCAGTGCAAGTCAGTGGACACAGATGTGGCAAGTATGCCTGGTGCTGAGTCCCTTCCTGGAGGCAACCAAGATGGTCAGCGAGGAGCGGGCCTTCATGTGTCAGTGGGTGCCCATGGTTTGCCTGCTGGACCAGGCAATGTGCAATTTAATTGAGCATGGGGAGGAAGCCCTGAGGCAGCTGGAAAAGGACCAGATGGCAGCACAGGAGGGCTCACAGGTAGTGGAGGAGGTGGAGGAGTTGGAGGTCCCTAACCAGAAGGCTGAGAAGGAGGAGCAGAGCACCGCAGGAGTTGTACGGGGATGGCGGCTTGGGGAGGACAACATGGCACAGGAAGAGGACAGGCATGTGATATGGGACGACAAGGACGTTGAAGATCTTGCTGCCAAGGCCCACTTGTTTCCCATGGGTGTGCACATGTTGCACTGCCTTCGCAGGGACCCCCAGGTGATCCAGATGCGTTCAAGGGAGGACATCTGGATCACCTTGATGCTGGACCCACGTCTGAAGTAGAAGCTGGGAGAGTTCATCCATACACCACTGAGCATACCACAAGGGAGTTGCAGGAGGCCCTTGTGCGCAGACTACTGGAAGCATTCCCCCAGCCTTCCACCCCCACTGTAACTACTCTGCCAGCCCAGCAACAGGTGCCTGACATCGCCACCAGCAGCACAACAACTACCACCACCAGCAGCAGCAGCAACTGTCACCCCGGAGATCTGAAGAGCCTAAGCAAGAGCTTGTATGCAGTGCAGCAGCCCACAGCAGAGGTGCCAGCCACAGCATCCACCTCCAACCAGCACCAGCAGCGAATAACCATCATGGTGGCTGACTACATGGGGTCATTCAGCTGGCTCAATGACACCGACAGCCCCGTGGACCCCTTGGAGTACCGGGTCAAGAGACTGGACATCTGGAGGGAGCTTGCCCAGTACGCCCTGGAACTCCTGTCCTGTCCCCCTTCCAGTGTCCTCTCCGAGAGATGCTTTAGTGTGGCCGGTGGTGAGGTCACGGAGAAGCGCTCTCGGCTCTCTCACGCCTCTGTGGACAAACTCACCTTCCTGAAAATCAACCAGGCTTGGGTGGAAGGTGAGTTCCTGGCCCCTATTGTCGGACACAGGGGGACATGAAGTGGCTGCTGCAATGTGTTAACCATGCCTGCCTTTCTAAAGAAAGTTACAACCTGCCTACCTTGGTTCATTTTTCGGCTGTGGTACTACCAGTGAGTTGCCATGGTCCTTCTGTGCTGCCGAACTGACCGTCCGCTTTGTCCTCCTGACTCAGTCACTACTACACTCTGCGTTTACACTGCCCGGGTCACCGGACACATGTAATTTTTTGGGCAGCACTATTACACTGTGTAACTACCAGTGAGTTGCCATGGTCCTTCTGTGCTGCTGCACTGACCGGCCACTTTGACCTCCTGACTCAGTCGCTACTAAAGTCTGCGTTCACACTGCCCGGGTCCACTGACAACTCTGCTGTTATGTCATTGCTAATCACTGCAACCCCCCCCCCCCCCCCCCCCCCAAAAAATTACAAAAACCTCTCTGGGTGTTTTTGGCATCAGCCACTCATCCTCCTCCAGTGGTACCTTCACCGTCAAGTGCCATTGGGACTCGCCTTCACCTCTGTGATTGCTTAAAGCAGGCATGGGCAAACTTGGCCCTCCAGCTGTTAAGGAACTACAAGTCCCACAATGCATTTGCCTTTATGAGTCATGACTGTCGCTGTAAGAATCCAGTAATGCATTGTGGGACTTGTAGTTCCTTAACAGCTGGAGGGCCAAGTTTGCCCATGCCTGGCTTAAAGTGTATTTCCCTTTTTAAAACCACTTATTACCAATTAATAGCCCCATTTAAGTGTTGATTTCACTTTAAAATCCATTTTCTCAAAAACAAAAAATTATTTTTGGATTTTTTTTGTTTACGTTGTAGCCCCTTATCACCTTGATAATCCATGCAATTTGGGGGATTGTAGCATGTATGAGGGCTTTGCTATTAACGTTAAAAGAAAATCCAGATCCAGCCGTGGATCCGGGCGTGATTGCCTCATTTATGACCGAAAATCGGCGTCGTGGCGTGTACGCATTTCATACGGAACCAATGGAATTTTTTTTAACAACGGCCATGGTTGACGAATTTGTGGATGGAGACATCCGAGCATCACTAATGGTGGCTGCCATAAGTATTTCCTTTTTAACAATACCAGTTACGTGGCAGTCCCACTGATCACTTTGGCATCAGTAGTGTCAGAATCACCCACAGGCGCGTCGCTAGGGCCTTTGATCCGGGGCACCTGCCGGGAACCTGTCTCCATGGTGCCCCGGATCTATTGATTGGGCTGAGGGGACACTGGGCGAAGTGGCCGCTCGGCAGTGAAAAACTCACCTGTCTTCAGATTGCCGCAGGCAGAGCTTCCATGTGCTTACGACTTCCTCCCAGCGCTGTCCGTCGTCTTGGTTACTGCACCTCCTGTGATGACATCACAGGGGGCGCTGTTACCAATGCGAGGGACGCCGCGGGGAGGAAGCCGGAAGCACATGGAAGCTGTGCCTGTGGCAATCTGAAGACAGGTGAGTTTTTCACTGCCCGCACCCCCCCGCCGCTCCGCCCAGTGCCCCCTCCTACACTAGGGGAAGCTGCCTATCTAATCTAAGCTGGGGGAACCTACCTATCTAATCTACGCTGGGGGAACCTACCTATCTAATATATACTGGGGGAACCTACCTATCGAAAGTACACTGGGGGAACCTACCTATCTCATCTATACTGGGGGAACCTACCTATCTAACCTATACTAAGGGAACCTACCTATCTAATCTATACTGGGGGAAGCTACCTATATAACCTATACTGGAGGAACCTACCTATCTAATCCACACTGGTGGAAGCTACCTATATAACCTATACTGGGGGAACCTACTTACCTACCTACCTACGCTGGGGGAACCTACCTATATAACCTACTCTGGGGGAACCTACCTATCTAATCTACGCTGGGGGAACCTACCTATCTAATCTATACTGGGGGAACCTACCTATCTTATCTATGCTAGGGGGAACCTACCTATCTCATCTATACTGGGGGAACCTACCTATCTAACCTATACTGAGGGAACCTACCTATCTAATCTATACTGGGGGAAGCTACCTATATAACCTATACTGGAGGAACCTACCTATCTAACTTATGCTGGGGTAACCTACCTATCTAACCTACTCTGGTGGAACCTACCTATCTAATCTACGCCGGGGGAGCCTACCTATCTAACCTATACTGGAGGAACCTACCTATCTAACCTACGCTGGGGGAACCTACCTATATAACCTATACTGGGGGAAGCTGCCTATTTAACCTAAACTGGGGGAAGCTGCCTATCTAACCTACACTGGGGAAACATACCTATCTAACCTACACTGGTTGCGCATAAATGGATTGAGCATAAATGGTACATGCTACGCTGGCTTCAGCATGTAGTGTTGGTGGTGGCAATGCCATGCCTGGCTACATATCCTTAAGCAGTGACTGGATGGTGTAATGTTTAAGGGCTCTGCCTCTGACACAGGACACCAGGGTTTGAATCGTGGCTCTGTCTGCTCAGTAAGCCAGCACCTATTCAGTAGGAGACCTTAGGCAAGTCTTCCTAACACTGCAACTGCCTATAGAGCATGCCCTAGTGGCTGCAGCTCTGGTGCTTTGAGTCCGCCAAGAGAAAAGTGTGATATAAATGTTATTTTTCTTTTGGACTGAGCATAAATTGTACATGCTAGGCTAGCTGCAGGCAGCTAGCTTCGGCTAGAAATGTTGGTGGTATAATGGATATGTTAGTTACCTACCATACCCTGATACCTGAGTTCAATCCCCAGCTCTGTTGCTTTGAGTCTGCCAGGAGAAAAGCATGATATAAATGTTATTTTTCTTTTGGACTGAGCATAAATTGTACATGCTAGGCTAGCTTCAGCTAGCTTCAGCTAGCTTCAGCTAGAAGTGTTGGTGGTATAATGGATATGTTAGTTACCTACCATACACTGATACCTGGGTTCAATCCCCAGCCATGGTATGTTAGCTGGCTTTTGAAATACTGGAATTCCCTGGCAGGGTGGAGGGTGGGCCAGGTATTAGAACACTTGAAACATGTTTTCTAACATTATTCCAGTCAGTAGAAATTTTTAAAAATTGTGAAGTTCGCATCCCCATTGAACTGTATTGCGGTTCGCGAACTTTTTCGCGAACCGAACTTTCCGTGGAGGTTCGCGAACAGGGTTCGCGAACCGAAAATCGGAGGTTCGCGACATCTCTAGTCAGGAGAGTTAGCAGGCCAATTGAGCACAGTAATACCATGGTCAGTAAACCATTTACCAATGGTTTTGGCACTGTGAGCAGGTGCCAGGTCATGCTGAAAAATGAAATCTTCATCTCCATAAAGCTTTTCAGCAGATGGAAGCATGAAGTGCTCCAAAATCTCCTGTTAGCTAGCTGCATTGCCCCTTCCCTTGATAAAACACAGTGGACCAACACCAGCAGCTGACATGGCACCCCAGACCATCACTGACTTTGGGTACTTGACACTGGACTTCAGGCATTTTGGCATTTCCCTCTCCCCAGTCTTCCTCCAGACTCTGGCACCTTGATTTTCGAATGGCATGCAAAAGTTGCTTTCATCTGAAAAAAGTACTTTGGACCACTGAGCAACAGTCCAGTGCTGCTTCTCTGAAGCCCAGGTCAGGCGCTTCTGCCGCTGTTTCTGGTTCAAAAGTGGCTTGACCTGGGGAATGCGGCACCTGTAGCCCATTTCCTGCACACGTCTGTACACAGTGGGTCTGGATGTTTCTACTCCAGACTCAGTCCACTGCTTCCGCATGTCCCCCAAGGTCTGGAATCGGTCCTTCTCCACAATCTTCCTCAGGGTCCGGTCACCTCTTCTCGTTGTGCAGCGTTTTCTGACACACTTTTTCCTTCCCACAGACTTCCCACTGAGGTGCCTTGATACAGCACTCTGGGAACAGCCTATTCGTTCAGAAATTTCTTTCTGTGTCTTGCCCTCTTGCTTGAGGGTGTCAATGATGGCCTTCTGGACAGCAGTCAGGTCAGCAGTCTTACCCATGATTGCGGTTTTGAGTAATGAACCAGGCTGGGAGTTTTTAAAAGCCTCAGGAATCTTTTGCAGGTGTTTAGTGTTAATTAGTTGATTCAGATGATTAGGTTAATAGCTCATTTAGAGAACCTTTTCATGATATGCTAATTTTTTGAGATAGGAATTTTGGGTTTTCATGAGCTGCATGCCAAAATCATCAATATTAAAACAATAAAAGGCTTGAACTACTTCAGCTGTGTGTAATGAATCTAAAATATATGAAAGTCTAATGTTTATCAGTACATTACAGAAAATAATGAACTTTATCACAATATGCTAATTTTTTGAGAAGGACCTGTATATGTGAAACACTGCCTGTTAAATATATATAAGTTACGCCACTGCTATGTTCAAGTACATTTGGCCCCATCTATGACCACGCCCACTTTACACGGCATGGTCACGCCCATTTTTCGCCGCAGCTGCCGCATACTCGTTCCCTCTTGGTGCCCAGGGGTGCCCCGGATCTCCCAGGAACCTAGAAACGCCCCGATCACCCACCTGAAACAAGCATGCAGCTAATCTTGTCATGTTAGAAATGAGTGATTTGCATATGTTTGTTTAGGGTCTATGGCTAAAAGTATTAGAGGCAGATAATTAGCAGAAAACCCAGGCAATTGGTATTGCTGAAAAGGAAATACATATGGCAGCCTCCATATCCCTCTCATTTCAGTTGTCTTTTAAATTGACTTCAGTGCATCTGAATACATTAGACAAAATGTGCTGTAATATGTACGAACAGAGGCGCCAAGCAGAGTAAAACAATGTTCTAAAAATGATAAAAAGAGGGAAGTCGAGGTGGACTTACCTACCTCTGGTAGTGGACATATACTCAAATGCATAGTAAAAAATATACAATTTATTTACAGCTCCATAAAATCGCAATGCGTTTCGCGGTCAACAGTCCCGCTTCATCAGGCAGTACAGGAGCATATAAAACTGGTTCAGGTCCATAAAGCGTGTGAGCGCTCACACGCTTTATAGACCTGAACCAGTTTTATATGCTCCTGTACTGCCTGATGAAGCGGGACTGTTGACCGCGAAACGCGTTGCGATTTTATGGAGCTGTAAATAAATTGTATATTTTTTACTCTGCATTTGAGTATGTGATGATTTGCTCAGCTGCCTGTGCAGGCAGGCAGCTTTCTGACCATTGTATAGGTTTGCATGCTGCAGGACTCTGGAAAGAGCTTCTGTCAGTTTTGCAGCTTGTGCTTGAAGAGGAATTTGCATACGTTGTCATGCAAATTGCCTGGCCACATTCATTGAAGGCGTGTACTATAAGTACTATGTCTTTCCCACAATGCTTCGCTGGTCATAAGGAGTCTTCCTGTGAAACACTCTGGAGAGTGTCAGCCATGTTCTTTGTTTGAAGATCAGCTTAGAGTAATTCCTGGAAACTGTGCTAGGCAGATTCCCTAATGAAGTTAGGATTGTTTATCTGTTTGTTTGTTCTGTTGCTGTTGTCCTGTCCCAACGGTGGTCGACAGGAAATGGTTCTGATCTCTGTTCTTGGAGTATAGCTGGTGCAGCGGTTGCTACCAGCTATCTCTTCTGTTCTGCCTCTCTGGATCGCGCTAGCCACTTTTCGCTAGCGCTGGGGATCCTTCTGTTCTGTCTCCTGGGATCGCGCTAGCCACTTTTCGCTAGTGCTGTGGATCCTATCTCTCGCTTGTCCCTGTTTTCGTGTGTCTGTCTTGTCTGCTACGACCGCTTGCTGGAGGCTCGATGAGGTAACCGTTAAGCAAGCGTTCGCGTCCTCTGTTTCATGTTTGTCTGTCGATGGTTAGTTAGGCGTGCTTGTCTCTATTGTGCTTATCACGTGGAGACAGCGCATAACCGCGTGCACTGTTGCGAATGAGTGCGGTGTTCGCGGTTAGCTAGCGTTTGTTATTTTCCGCATCTTCTCATTGTATTATTTGCTGTGCCTTTGCTACCCTCGTATTCTATTCTGATCTGCCTTGTGTCATGTCTGGCGATCGCACCTCTCGCGATCGCGTTCCTATTTCATATCTGCTGTTGTGTGTGCGTGGTCGCGGGGCGGCGACTGGATTGGCGCGCACACATACAACCTGTCCCTTTGCTCGTTCTCATTCGCAATCGCCTCTCTTGCGATTGCGTTCTGCACTTCGTACAATTCCTGTCTGGCATTTGTGGAGGTACAGAGGATTGGTTCCTCTGCACTCCCCAGCGCCATCTGCCGACAGGAATTTCCCTCTACAGGTGCGTAGCACCTTTTGCTGGGTGCCTGCAAATATACGCTTGTGGAGGATTTCCGCCGTGTCAGCGCACGCGTTGTGCGCTGATCACGGAGAAAGTTCCACAATCGTTACAGTATGAACAGCCCAACTAAAATTCCCAGGGCAGAGGGAACCTTTGATTTGCTTCAGATGTCATTGCCTGAGACAAAAGCGTATGTGGATCCTATTATAGGTAGGATCGCACGCTATATTAAAGCAGTTAAAAAATCTGTACTCGTTCCTGATCCCCACCCATATGGAGATTATTTAGATACCGGGTTGTTTGAACCACCATTCGCCTCATGGGAAATCGGGGCCTTGGTGGAAGAATTTGATTTTGATTGGAAAGCCTTTTGCGATCTTTACATCGCAAAAAGCGAAGATGTCTTGAATGATTGTCTTGACTCTATGTACCTTTTGATTGATTCTGATGAATGTGATGAGTGTGTTGTGGATCTGGTGATGTTTGTATGGCAGACGATTTTGGATGAATTACACACACACCAATCAATTGATCCCAATAAAGAGGTAAAAGTTTCCCGTTCTGTTCCTGCTCCAGTTCCATCTGTAGACTGTGCACACTATGATTTTTCATCCTTTGTTAAGTGTGCATGGGAACCCCCTGTTTGAGAAATGGGAGATCGAGCTCCTGGTCTATGAATTGGAAGGTGATTGGAGATCGTTTTGCAATCATTACCTTTCTAAAAATGAAGCAGTTTTGTATGCGTGCATTGAGTCTGCGTGCACTTTAATCAAGACTGGTGAATGTATCTCTGACTTTGTGACTCCGCTGTTTGACGTGTGGAGAATGATTTTGGATGAACTACATGCGCTTCAATCTGCTAATTCTTGCAAAAACACATTGTCAACGGACGATTGTTCCAATCCTCTGGATTTAAAGAAAGTGAGTTCTGAATGCATTTCCTTTCCCAAAGCTACTGAGTGTTTGAAGCCTGAGTGCAAGTCGTTCAGAGCAGTTGCTTGTGTGGAAGTTGAACCAGTGCGATCTGATGTCGCCACCGCACGTATGGCTGCAAAAGGTCTGTGTGGTCCTTTGTCTAAGAAAGACAGATATTTTCCCTCAGGTTCTCTGAGATCGTCCATTTATGAACCTACTATGGGGAAAATTCCTAAGTTATGCAACTTTACGAAAATTATTGATGTGTCTAATAAAATTTCTTCTGTTGTTGTCGCCATTTCTTTTGCAAATGAATCTATGCCTTATTCTGTTCACACCTGTGAAGGCCTGTTGCCTAATGACAGTTGCTCCAGTGTTTCTGTCCTAGATGCCTTGCAGTCTGCTACGCAGATCGCGGAGGTTTGCGCTATGGAAGCATCAGTTTCGCAACCTAAAGCGATCTTGGATCCGCAAATTTTGCGTTCTGTCTCCTCGGATTCGACATCGTTAGCCGAGTCTAAGAGTGAGACAGCACTTTGGTTTTACGAATCTGACTCTGAAGCATTTTTGCTGGGTCCAGAGAAGGTTTCGCTGAGCCTGCCCTGTACCATGAATAACAATATGATGTCCAATCACACTGACATTTGGGAACCCCTTTCTTGTTTTGAAGAAAGTTCTGACTCTCCACCCTGTACTCTGGATGAGTCAATATTGCCTTGTACAATATCTCCTGCAGTGTCCCTAGAGGCTCGTCTAGGTATTGCTGCTATTTTCACCTGTTTTTCTGCAGTTTTGGAATTGCAAGCTAGTTTGACTGCTACGCAGAATTCTGGGTGCAGTGAGATTAAAGTTAGGGAGTCAGTGTGTGGTCCAGTGAATATGCCTGTACATTCCCCTCATGATTATGAAATTCAATCTCAGTTTATGGTGGAACCTTCCTTGGGACATCTGCCCTGTCCACAAGATAAAGTTCCAGTTTTGCCCTGTAACATGGATAGTTCAGAATCCTTCCTAGAAAACTTGAAAAATGATGTTCCTGAGGTCTTGTTTGATGTTTTGGAGGTCTCCGAGTTCCTCCCAAAGGGTGCAGAACTTGTAGGAGATGTCTCCTGCCCCCCAAGTCCTTCTGAGGTGTTACCCTCTTCCGTAGGCATTGCTGCCTTGCTGGCTACCTTTTCAGCTCTAAAGGAGCTTCACTCATATGTAGTCAATGATGATATTATTGTCACAGAAATTTCTGAATTTGTATCCGAGTCTTCTTTTGAAAGTCCAGTGCCTGTGACCTCCACTCATGATGATTCTCTGCCCGGTATTGGTTTTGGTCTTGTCGTGCCGGACTCTGAGGTTGGCAGTTCCCCGACATGTCCTGAGGTTTCTCCTGTGCTGGTGTACCCCAGTGTGCTCTGTGACCCAGAAAGCCCAAGTGTGCCTCGGTTACCAGCGTACTCAGATGCTTCCTCGGTGGAAACATGCTCTGATATGGCCTGCCTGCTTGCATGCCCAGAAGTGGTCCCTGAAAGTCTTGATCTTGATGGGTGTCCTCGTAATTCTGAATCCGGAATTGTCATTGGTTCCATGGGGGTTCTTGGTAATTCTCCATGTGAGCCTGGTGATTGTTCTGCCCTCTTGGGATCTCTGTGGAGCTTCAAAAGGTTCTGGGAGATTCCGGGAGAAATTTTGCTTGGTACCCTGGATAAGATCAACTGTGGCTTTTGTGTTGTAAGGGACACTTCGAACAGGTATTGTGGCAGGTTTGGTATTTTTGGACGCTCCTTGGAAGGTGGTGGGTTTTGTCTGGAGGGTGTCGATGGCTTCTTCTCTGGCGTTCACAGTAGAGTTGGGCCGAACGGTTCGCCTGCGAACGGTTCCATGCGAACTTCCGTGGTTCGCGTTCGCGTCCCGCAGGCGAACCTTTGCGGAAGTTCGGTTCGCCCCATAATGTACCATGGAGGGTCAACTTTGACCCTCTACATCACAGTCAGCAGGCACAGTGTAGCCAATTAGGCTACACTAGCCCCTGGAGCCACTCCCCCCTACTAAAAGGCAGGCAGCGGCGACATTACGGTCACTCGTGTGCCTGCATTAGTGAGAGTAGGGCGAGCTGCTGCAGACTCTCTCTCATAGGGAAAGATTAGTTAGGCTTAGCTTGTCCCTGGCTGCATACCTGTTCTGTGAACCCACCACTGCATACCTGTTCTGTGAACCCACCACTGCATACCTGTTCAGTGAACCCGCCACTGCATACCTGTTCTGTGAACCCACCACTGCATACCTGTTCTGTGAACCCACCACTGCATACCTGTTCTGTGAACCCACCACTGCATACCTGTTCTGTGAACCCACCACTGCATACCTGTACTGTGAACCCACCACTGCATACCTGTTCTGTGAACCCACCACTGCATACCTGTTCTGTGAACCCACCACTGCATACCTGTTCTGTGAACCCACCACTGCATACCTGTTCTGTGAACCCACCACTGCATACCTGTACTGTGAACCCACCACTGCATACCTGTTCTGTGAACCCACCACTGCATACCTGTACTGTGAACCCACCACTGCATACCTGTTCTGTGAACCCGCCACTGCATACCTGTTCTGTTCAGTGAACAGTTTGGTGTGTCAGTGTGAAGCAGTACCTTAATTACACTACCTGATTGATGTATACACATGCAAGATGTTTTAAAGCACTTTAGGCCTGTCATTTAGCATTCAATATGATTTCTGCCCTTAAAACGCTGCTTTGCGTCAAATCCAGATTTTTCCAGATTTCGGGGACTTTTGGCGTGTATCCCAATCCGCCATGCCCCCCTCCAGGTGTTAGACCCCTTGAAACATCTTTTCCATCACTTTTGTGGCCAGCATAAATTTTTTTTTTCAAAGTTCGCATCCCCATTAAAGTCTATTGCGGTTCGCGAACTTTAACGTGAACCAAACCTTCCGCGGAAGTTCGCGAACCCGGTTCGCGAACCTAAAATCGGAGGTTCGGCCCAACTCTAGTTCACAGTCCTGATGGGTGTTATACTGAGACTGGTAGTACTGATGGGCATGTTTCGGTGGCTTCTGTTTGAGATGAGGTCGGTTTCGGGTGGACTGACTCTGGAATTGGACCTTGTCGGGCTGCCCCGACCTTCATGAGTCTTCTGTTAGAGTGGTTTGGAGATATCAGTTTTGAGGGTCGTCTGGAATTCGACCCTGGAGGGGGGGGGGGTACTGTGATGATTTGCTCAGCTGCCTGTGCAGGCAGGCAGCTTTCTGACCATTGTGTAGGTTTGCATGCTGCAGGACTCTGGAAAGAAGAGCTTCTGTCAGTTTTGCAGCTTGTGCTTGCAGAGGAATTTGCATACGTTGTCATGCAAATTGCCTGGCCACATTCACTGGAGGCGTGTACTATAAGTACTATGTCTTTCCCACAATGCTTCGCTGGTCATAAGGAGTCTTCCTGTGAAACACTCTGGAGAGTGTCAGCCATGTTCTTTGTTTGAAGATCAGCTTAGAGTAATTCCTGGAAACTGTGCTAGGCAGATTCCCTAATGAAGTTAGGATTGTTTATCTGTTTGTTTGTTCTGTTGCTGTTGTCCTGTCCCAACGGTGGTCGACAGGAAATGGTTCTGATCTCTGTTCTTGGAGTATAGCTGGTGCAGCGGTTGCTACCAGTTATCTCTTCTGTTCTGCCTCTCTGGATCGCGCTAGCCACTTTTTGCTAGCGCTGGGGATCCTTCTGTTCTGTCTCCTGGGATCGCGCTAGCCAATTTTCGCTAGCGCTGGGGATCCTTCTGTTCTGTCTCCTGGGATCGCGCTAGCCACTTTTCGCTAGCGCTGGAGATCCTTCTGTTCTGCTACTCTGTACCTGGATCGCGCTAGCCACTTTTCGCTAGTGCTGTGGATCCTATCTCTCGCTTGTCCCTGTTTTCGTGTGTCTGTCTTGTCTGCTACGACCACTTGCTGGAGGCTCGATGAGGTAACCGTTAAGCAAGCGTTCGCGTCCTCTGTTTCATGTTTGTCTGTCGATGGTTAGTTAGGCGTGCTTGTCTCTATTGTGCTTATCACGTGGAGACCGTGCATAACCGCGTGCACTGTTGCGAATGAGTGCGGTGTTCACGGTTAGCTAGCGTTTGTTATTTTCTGCATCTTCTCATTGTATTATTTGCTGTGCCTTTGCTACCCTCGTATTCTATTCTGATCTGCCTTGTGTCACGTCTGGCGATCGCACCTCTCGCGATCGCGTTCCTATTTCATATCTGCTGTTGTGTGTGCGCGGTCCTGGGGCGGCGACTGGATTGGCACACACACATACAACCTGTGCCTTTGCTCGTTCTCATTCGCAATCGCCTCTCTTGCGATTGCATTCTGCGCTTCGTACAATTCCTGTCTGGCATTTGTGGAGGTACAGAGGATTGGTTCCTCTGCACTCCCCAGCGCCATCTGCCGACAGGAATTTCCCTCTACAGGTGCGTAGCACCTTTTGCTGGGTGCCTGCAATTACACGCTTGTGGAGGATTTCCGCCGTGTCAGCGCACGCGTTGTGCGCTGATCACAGAGAAAGTTCCACAATCGTTACAGAGTATATGTCCACTACCAGAGGGAGGTAAGTCCACCTCGACTTCCCTCTTTTTATCATTTTTAGAACATTGTTTTACTCTGCTTGGCGCCTCTGTTCGTACATATTACAGCACGATTAAGTCCACCCCTGGTGGAGGGGTTCTTTCCCCATTTTCCTATCTACAGAGAGCGTCTTTTATACCTGAGTGGGGTCAGGTACTAATACTCCCCACCTGCCTGTCAAGTGGTTACCTGATGGTAACCCACCTTTGTGAGTATAAGAACCTTTGACATTACATTATATATTGAGCTTACCAGACAATATTGCACTATTGGGCTCTTGTATCCTCTGTTTTGTTTTTACAAGTATATTAGACAAAAGTCCACAATCATTTTCTCTGTAAGAGGACAGTGATGTGTGCAGAATGCGGACACCTCAGCTTCCAGCTTTGTCTCTGTGACGCTATAGCTGTAAATGGATGACGGGCTTGGCACAGACTGCTGCCATATGACCTTGGGTACCATCAGTTTTCTTACCAACTGTTTTCTTAGGAAGAGGACAATTTGTTGGCAGCAATGATTACACAGTTGTGTGTTTCTACTCAGTGCTGGCAATAACAACCTCTTGTAATAGTTTAACATGACAGGATATGTATCAGTAAAATACTAATAAACAGACTGAGAAAGGTTTGAATTTCTAGTAGTAATGTCTATGGATAAACTGGCCCTTGTATGTATAGAGACTAGTGTTGGGCGAACAGTGTTCGCCACTGTTCGGGTTCTGCAGTACATCACCCTGTTCGGGTGATGTTCGAGTTCGGCCGAACACCTGATGGTGTTCGGCCAAACCGTTCGGCCGCATGGCCGAACTAAGAGCGCATGGCCGAACGTTCCCCGAACGTTCGGCTAGCGCTGTGATTGGCCGAACGGGTCACGTGGTTCGGACCCGAACGCGCTCTGATTGGCCGAACTGTCACGTGGTTCGGGTAAATAAATACCCGAACCACGTCATATTTCCGCCATTTGTCTGTGGGTTTAGCTTTGGGTAGGCAGGCAGGGTAGTTCGCGCTCCAGCCACGCTAGCCAGGGTCCCCCCAGTCATTGTGTCGCTGCTGGGAATAGTAGTACACCGCTCGCTCAGCATTCTGTTTACTGCCACTCTGTGTACCTCGCTCAGCCACACTATATAGCATTCTGTTTACTGTTCTGTGTCTGCTGGGAATACTAGTACACCGCTCGCTCAGCCACACTATATAGCATTCTGTTTACTGCCACTCTGTGTACCTCGCTCAGCCACACTATATAGCATTCTGTTTACTGTTCTGTGTCTGCTGGGAATAGTAGTACACCGCTCGCTCAGCCACACTATATAGCATTCTGTTTACTGCCACTCTGTGTACCTCGCTCAGCCACACTATATAGCATTCTGTTTACTGTTCTGTGTCTGCTGGGAATAGTAGTACACTGCTCGCTCAGCCACACTATATAGGATTCTGTTTACTGCCAGGGGCGTAGCAATAGGGGTTGCAGAGGTAGCGACCGCATCGGGGCCCTTGGGCCAGAGGGGCCCCGAAGGGCCCTCCCTCAACTACAGTATTAGCTCTCTATTGGTCCTGTGCTCATAATAATAACTTCAATAGTGGTAATCCTTAACAAACTGTTTCCCATCCTTTTCTTGCACCTCTGACACTGTAGTTGCCCTTGGCAGGTTTTGGTGCGCCGTATCAATTGTTACGTATAGAGTGCTTGGGGGGGCCCCATTGTAAAACTTGCATCGGGGCCCACCGCTCCTTAGCTACGCCACTGTTTACTGCCACTCTGTGTACCTCGCTCAGCCACACTATATAGCATTCTGTTTACTGTTCTGTGTCTGCTGGGAATAGTAGTACACCGCTCGCTCAGCCACACTATATAGCATTCTGTTTACTGCCACTCTGTGTACCTCGCTCAGCCACACTATATAGCATTCTGTTTACTGCCACTCTGTGTCTGCTGGGAATAGTAGTACACCGCTCACCCGCCACTGTATAGCATTGTGCTCTGTGTCGCTGCTGGGAATAGTGGTACACCGCTCACCCGCCACTGTATAGCATTGTGCTGTGTGTCGCTGCTGGGAATAGTGGTACACCGCTCATCCACACTATATAGCATTCTGTTTACTGTTCTGTGTCTGCTGGGAATAGTAGTACACCGCTCGCTCAGCCACACTATATAGCATTCTGTTTACTGCCACTCTGTGTACCTCGCTCAGCCACACTATATAGCATTCTGTTTACTGCCACTCTGTGTCTTCTGGGAATAGTAGTACACCGCTCACCCGCCACTGTATAGCATTGTGCTGTGTGTCGCTGCTGGGAATAGTGGTACACCGCTCAGCCACACTATATAGCATTCTGTTTACTGTTCTGTGTCTGCTGGGAATAGTAGTACACCGCTCGCTCAGCCACACTATATAGCATTCTGTTTACTGCCACTCTGTGTACCTCGCTCAGCCACACTATATAGCATTCTGTTTACTGTTCTGTGCCTGCTGGGAATAGTAGTACACCGCTCGCTCAGCCACACTATATAGCATTCTGTTTACTGCCACTCTGTGTACCTCGCTCAGCCACACTATATAGCATTCTGTTTACTGTTCTGTGTCTGCTGGGAATAGTAGTACACCGCTCGCTCAGCCACACTATATAGCATTCTGTTTACTGCCACTCTGTGTACCTCGCTCAGCCACACTATATAGCATTCTGTTTACTGTTCTGTGTCTGCTGGGAATAGTAGTACACCGCTCGCTCAGCCACACTATATAGCATTCTGTTTACTGCCACTCTGTGTACCTCGCTCAGCCACACTATATAGCATTCTGTTTACTGCCACTCTGTGTCTGCTGGGAATAGTAGTACACCGCTCACCCGCCACTGTATAGCATTGTGCTCTGTGTCGCTGCTGGGAATAGTGGTACACCGCTCACCCGCCACTGTATAGCATTGTGCTGTGTGTCGCTGCTGGGAATAGTGGTACACCGCTCATCCACACTATATAGCATTCTGTTTACTGTTCTGTGTCTGCTGGGAATAGTAGTACACTGCTCGCTCAGCCACACTATATAGCATTCTGTTTACTGCCACTCTGTGTACCTCGCTCAGCCACACTATATAGCATTCTGTTTACTGCCACTCTGTGTCTTCTGGGAATAGTAGTACACCGCTCACCCGCCACTGTATAGCATTGTGCTGTGTGTCGCTGCTGGGAATAGTGGTACACCGCTCAGCCACACTATATAGCATTCTGTTTACTGTTCTGTGTCTGCTGGGAATAGTAGTACACCGCTCGCTCAGCCACACTATATAGCATTCTGTTTACTGCCACTCTGTGTACCTCACTCAGCCACACTATATAGCATTCTGTTTACTGTTCTGTGTCTGCTGGGAATAGTAGTACACCGCTCGCTCAGCCACACTATATAGCATTCTGTTTACTGCCACTCTGTGTACCTCGCTCAGCCACACTATATAGCATTCTGTTTACTGTTCTGTGTCTGCTGGGAATAGTAGTACACCGCTCGCTCAGCCACACTATATAGCATTCTGTTTACTGCCACTCTGTGTACCTCGCTCAGCCACACTATATAGCATTCTGTTTACTGTTCTGTGTCTGCTGGGAATAGTAGTACACCGCTCGCTCAGCCACACTATATAGCATTCTGTTTACTGCCACTCTGTGTACCTCGCTCAGCCACACTATATAGCATTCTGTTTACTGTTCTGTGTCTGCTGGGAATAGTAGTACACCGCTCGCTCAGCCACACTATATAGCATTCTGTTTACTGCCACTCTGTGTACCTCGCTCAGCCACACTATATAGCATTCTGTTTACTGTTCTGTGTCTGCTGGGAATAGTAGTACACCGCTCGCTCAGCCACACTATATAGCATTCTGTTTACTGCCACTCTGTGTACCTCGCTCAGCCACACTATATAGCATTCTGTTTACTGCCACTCTGTGTCTGCTGGGAATAGTAGTACACCGCTCACCCGCCACTGTATAGCATTGTGCTCTGTGTCGCTGCTGGGAATAGTGGTACACCGCTCACCTGCCACTGTATAGCATTGTGCTCTGTGTCGCTGCTGGGAATAGTGGTACACTGCTCACCCGCCACTGTATAGCATTGTGCTCTGTGTCGCTGCTGGGAATAGTGGTACACCGCTCACCCGCCACTGTATAGCATTGTGCTCTGTGTCGCTGCTGGGAATAGTGGTACTGTATAGCATTTCTGTACTGCCACTGTACTGCTGCCAGTCAGCGTGTACTGTAAGGATAAGTGAAATGAGGAAGAAATCCGGTGAAAGAGGGAGGGGCAAGGGAAGAGGTGTTTCCCCTGACGGTTCACGTACAGGCCACAGGGGAGCACGCAAGAAAACCCACTGAATACCGCCTCTGAGGCGCTCATTCAATACTTGGATTGGATACAGCTTTTTTGAACTCCTGTATAGCCTGAGGAAGCGGTGCTGTGGCCCGCGAAACGCGTTGCATCTTTAGGAGTTACACTGTTTAATAAATGCATTCTACTCTACCTCAGAGTTTTGTTGTCCACTGCTAGAGGGAGGTAAGTCCACCTTACCTTCCCTCTTTTTACTGTTTTTAAATAATAGTGTTTTTACTCTTTTTGGCGCCTCTGTTCTATCTGCGTTTGATACATATTACTTATCCGCCCTTGGTGGAGGGGTACGCCCCCTTTTTTCTCCTGTCTACAGAGAGCGACTTTTATACCCGAGTGGGGTCGGGTACCAATTCTCCCCACCTGCCTTTCAAGTGGTTGCCTGCTGGTGACCCTTTTTTGTGAGTATAATTCTGCACGAACTATCTAGACAGATTTTCTCTGTTAAAACTATATTGCACTATTGGGCTCTCGGTGCCCTGTTTTTTCTTTTGTTTTACAAGGACCAGATAATTACTTGGATGACCTCTCAAGCGTCCAGCAGTGGGTTAAGCAGCACCAGCACATCACGCACGAGGTCCGAGTCCTCAGCCAGTTACAAGGAGCCAGTGGGCACAAAGCTGACACAACCGGCAGCGACACCACGCACACAACTGCCAGATAACCAGTCCGATGAATTACCTCAGGACACAATGGGGTATTCGCAGGAGCTATTCCCAGCCCAACAAACTTCCACCTTTCAAAGGTCAATGGAGGAACAGCCAGAAATGTTGTGCCCGGATTCACAACCATTAACTGTGGGAAATGCACCGCGCACTGAAATACAAGGCGAGTCCGAGGAGGACTCGGAAACCCAAATCCCAGAGCAAGTTGGGCAGGAGGGGTTGCAATTGCAGGAGGTCGGCCGACAAGATCTGGAAGACGACGTTGGAGTGAGCTGCGCAGAGGTTGTTCTGGGGAGCTCTACTCCACGGCGGCGGCCCCCCACAATGACATATGACGAGTATGAGGAGATGGAAGAGGAGGGTATGGACAATGTGGACAGAGACCCAGATTTTGTTTGTGAACGAGAACATCGCCGTCGTAGCAGCAGCACAGATGAGTCTGTTGAAGAACCCACTGCTGCACGAGTTCGCCTTGTGCCACAAGGTAGGCGGCGCGCAATTTCAGGCACCACAAGCGTGGAAGTTCAAGTGAGAGGCAAAAGAGGAGCAAACAGAAATCGCCAGCAAGGCAGGTGCTCCAAAGTCTGGGCTTTCTTTGAAGACTGCACTGAGGATGTTACCATGGCGATTTGCAAGGTGTGCAAGACCCGCCTGAGCAGGGGGAAAAGTATTAACAACCTCTCCACCACCAGCATGAGCCGCCACATGCTATCCAAACATCCCACTCTTTGGGCAAACGCGGCAGGACAGGGTACCAGCAACACTGCCTCCCTTGGGTTCACCAGACTCACCACCAGACCCGCCTCAGCAGCAGCAGTAGCCCAGCCATTGCGTGGTTCACAACATTCACAAACATCAGACGACGCTGACACTGTCACTTTCCGGAGTAGTGCTCTTGAGGTCTCCCAGTCTTCATCAAACACAACAACCAACAGCCCTTCCGTGTGCAGCGCTACGGTTCAGTTGTCTGTGTCGGAGATGTTTGAGCGCAAGAGGAAATTGCCAGCAAATGACCCCCGGGCCGTGGCAGTAACAGCCAGCATAGCCAAGCTTCTGGCCTGCGAAATGCTGCCATATCGAGTGGTGGAGACAAACAGCTTCAAGGGCATGATGTCAGTGGCCATCCCACGTTACGTGGTTCCCAGCCGCTACCACTTTGCGCGCTCTGCAGTGCCTGAGTTGCATGAGCACGTGGTCAGCAAAATAACCCGAAGCTTGAAGAATGCCGTTGCCTGCAAGGTTCACCTCACCACTGACACCTGGACGAGTGCGTTCGGCCAGGGTCGATACATCTCCCTTACCGCGCACTGGGTGAACCTTGTGGAGCCTGGCAGCGATTCCTCACCTGCTACGGCGCGGGTGTTGCCCACGCCGCAAACAGCTGCACCGCCGTCCCTCCCACTGGATAACAACAGCAGCACCTACCTCTCTGACTCCTTCTCCTCCAACGCATCTCAAAGCTGTACCTCATCCGGAAACGCTAACCCAGCAGCAGTAGGATCGTGGAAGCAGTGCAGCACAGCTGTTGGCATGCGTCAGCAAGCGTTGCTGAAGCTGATCTGCCTTGGGGATAAGCAGCACACAGGGGAGGAAATTTGGAAGGGAATAAAGGAACAGACGGATTTGTGGCTGGCACCGCTGGACCTGAAACCGGGCATGGTTGTGTGTGATAATGGGAGTAATCTCATTCGCGCTTTAAGGTTGGCTAAGCTGACACACATCCCTTGCCTGGCGCACGTGATGAACCTAGTAGTTCAGCGGTTCCTGAGGACATACCCAGGCGTGGCCGATCTTCTGTTGAAGGTGCGTCGAGTGGCCAAACATTGTAGAAATTCCAGTACTGATTCGGGGGCACTCTCCAAGATGCAGGAACGCTTCAATCTCCCCCACCATCGCTTGCTGTGTGATGTCCCTACGCACTGGAATTCTACGCTGCACATGCTAGCCCGCTTTTGTGAGCAGAAGAGTGCAGTGGTCCAGTACATGACGGCGCAGTACCGAGGCGCATCCGGACAGCTGCCAAGCTTCTGTGGATCCGATTGGGCCAACATGTTGGACCTCTGCCAAGTCCTCCAAAATTTTGAGCAATCCACGTTGCTTGTGAGCAGTGACAACTCTTCAGTCAGCATTACCATACCACTGCTGTGTTTACTGAAGAGGTCAATGTTGAAAATCAAGGAAACAGCTGTCATGATGCAACTGGGGGAATCTGAAGGAGAAAACGATCAGCGTGATGGTACCAACATCAGGCCATCCGCCTCAGGGAACGCTGGCCCCAGCAGCTATGATGAAGAAGAGGAGGAGGAACAGCTGGAGTTGGAGCAGGAATTTCATGCCACCACTGACGAGGGCCAGAGTGGTGCACGTTGGACTTCCACAATTCAGCGCGAATGGTCAGCAGAAGCAGACCAGGAGGAAGGTGACGACTATGATGCATCACAACAACTATCACAACGCTCACAAGAGGATGATGAGGATTCTGGTAGGACTCTGGCACACATGGCTCAATTCATGCTAGACTGCATTGAACGTGACCCACGCATTGTGCGCATTCTGGACAACACCAATTACTGGGTTTATACCCTTCTGGATCCACGGTACAAACACAATGTTCCAAAACTGCTTGAAGAAAGAGTCAGACAGGTCAAAATGGAAGAATACCAGCAGGCCCTTGTGGAGACTTTAGAGAGGAGATTGACATCCTCCCCCTCCTCTAGCCAGTTGTACGCCGACAGACTGACTTCCGCAAACCCAGGACGACCAGGAGAGCAGCAAACAATGCAAGCCGCAGCTAGTGCCCAAAAGGGAATGATATCGGCAGTGTCCTTGGAGTGGGAAAATTTTCTGACACCCATGCAGCAGCAGCCCACTGAACAGCAAGCGTGCAGATCCACCTCCAACACCGATCGCCTGGAGAAGATGGTCAAGGACTACATGTCAGATGACGTAGCTGTGTCGAACAATCCATCTGCACCCTTCAACTATTGGGTATCGAAGCTAGACACCTGGCACGAACTGGCAATGTACGCAATAGAGGTGCTGGCTTGCCCGGCAGCCAGCGTTATGTCGGAACGCTGTTTCAGTGCTGCCGGAGGCATCGTCACAGATCGGCGTATCCGCCTCTCCACAGAAAATGCAGACCGTCTGACTCAAATTAAAATGAATCAATCCTGGATTGGAAATGACTACGCAACACTCCAGGACCCCAACCAAGTAACATGACCAATGAACATCTGGGATGGTGTAGCGTTCCCGGTCCCTGTTTATTGAACCTCTCATCTGTATTACATTTATGACTGCATGGCGGCAAAAAGCATTGCTGCTATATCCGCACGCTTTTTGTCCTCATGCAAGGCCTGGGTTGTTGTGTCTCAAAAAGCATGGCCTTCTCCTCCTGCGCCTCCTCCTGTTCCATCACGTCTGCTGCTGCTGGGTTAGCGTTGCCGCATGGTCCCTGTTTATTGAAGCACTTATCTTTATTACATTTATGACTGCATGGCGGTACCTCATGCAAGGCCTGGGTTGTTGTGTCTCACAAAGCATGGCCTTCTCCTCCTGCGCCTCCTCCTGTTCCATCACGCCTGCTGCTGCTGGGTTAGCGTTGCCGCGTGGTCCCTGTTTATTGAACCACTTATCTTTATTACATTTATGACTGCATGGCGGTACAAAGCATGCTATCCGCACGCTTCTTGTCCTCATGCAAGGCCTGGGTTGTTGTGTCTCACAAAGCGTGGCCTTCTCCTCCTGCGCCTCCTCCTGTTCCATCACGTGTGCTGCTGCTGGTGCTGGGTTAGCGTTACCGGTCCCTTTTCCTGGAACCTCTTCTCTGTATTACATTTATGACTGCATGGCGAAAAAAAGCATGTTACCTGTGCAAAGAAACATGACATTTTCCACATTTAAAAGACAGTTTTTCCTTTGAAACTTTATAATCAATTTTCTCAAAAACTATAAGCTCTTTTTCAAATATTTTTTTTCCTCTTGTACCCACTCCCAAGGTGCACATACCCTGCTAATTTGGGGTATGTAGCATGTAAGGAAGCTTTACAAAGCACGAAAGTTCGGGTCCCCATTTACTTCCATTATGTTCGGAGTTCGGCGCGAACACCCGAACATCGCGGCGATGTTCGGCGAACGTTCGCGAACCCGAACATCTAGGTGTTCGCCCAACACTAATAGAGACTGAGGGTACACCAATTTAGGGTACTCAGTTAAATTTATGAGTAGACATGAGCAAACAATTTGCTGAAATCTCCACTGATCCACAGTTATGAAGTAAATGTAATACCTTAAACAGACTCTGTAACAAAATGTTAAGCCTTATTTCTTCTATCCTATAAGTTCCTATACCTGTTTTAATGTGGTCTGTCTTACTGCAGCCTTTCCTAGTTGCACAGTGGCTGTATTATCTCTGTTATATAATCTAATTTTCTTTCCTCTGATGGCTTTGTCGGGCTCAGGCACTCAGGCTGGAATGTGCTGTTCTGCTTGTGATAGGATAGAAGCTATACACACCCTCTCCATGCCCCCTGCAGGCTCTGTGCGAGTCACAGACTGAGCTCCTCTCAGCCTACCACACTCTGGTTAGCAGCCATGTTTTTTGTTTGTAAACACTGCCTAAAACTGACAATTGCAAGCCAGGATTGCAGCAGGGAGTGGCAGAAACAGCACAGAGGGGCCCAGGAGAACATAATGAATAGAATGGTATGCTTTTTATTGTAAGAATTTTAGAGTACAGATTCCAGATTCTCTTTAAAAGAAAACCTGTACTGAAAAAAAGTTCCCTTGGGGGGTACTCACCTCAGTAGGGGGAAGCCTCTGGACCCTATTGAGGCTTCGTCCATCCTCCTGTGTCCCACAGCAGTCTCGCTGCAGCCCCCGGAACGCACAGGCGACAAATCCAACAGCCTGTGCAATATTTACCTTTTCGGGCTCCAGCGGGGGCGCTGTTGTGGCTCTTCTGGCGGAGATAGACAAAAATAGCCGATCTCCGTCGGGTCCAGTCTACTGCGCAGGCGCAGGAGACTTGCGTGTGCGCAGTAGAGCGGCCCGATGGAGATGGGCTATTTTCGCCTATCTCTGTGGGAAGAGCAGATACTGCGCCTGCGCTGGAGCCCAAGAGGTAAATATTTATATCGCCACCGCTCCGGGAGGATTTTCGCCGCCGTCGTGGGACCGAGGAGGACAGGGGAAGCCTCAATAGGATCCGGAGGCTTCCCTCACCCGAGGTGAGTTTTTTTCATAACAGATTTTCTGAACATATATATATATATATATATATATATATATATATAATCATTAATTGTACATACTGGAACTGTATGAAGGAGGGTCCATGCTGGACAAAGTGCATATAGGCAGTGGTATCTGTTAAGATGTATTATGATTATATCATGGTCCCCAAAAACGTGTGTTCTTAAAAAGTGGTCTGTGTAATGACTTTTTTTTTTTAGACCTTATTACTATGTTTTCTATAGTACAGGACTTGCCTGCAACCTGTAACTTTGCCAACCCGTCTTTGTCCAATATATTCACCCACTAGCAATTGTGTGTCCTTTGGACACATGTAGGGAAGTGAAGAGGGATTGCGAACAGGTGGAGCAAGCAGTCACTGGGGATTGGAAGATAGGTGAGAGGGCAAAGAATGTAGGCAGTGGTGGATGCCGACAACATATGTGTTGTTGGCATTTGGGCACAGGCTGTACCCAAATTATTTGTAATTTGGGCACAGCCATAAAATGCAATAGAGCAATGCAGCTATGGTGCGTGTACTGTATAACCTTAGCTCAGTGGCGTACCTAGGGTATTTGACACCCGGTGCTGATTATCCACAGACCCCCCCCCCCCCCCCCACCCCGCCAAAAAAAAGTGACAGCTGTCTAATACGTCTATAGTAGGAATTACATTGACTCCTATGAGGGAATTGACTATGTACTCGTATAGCTCTGTGGAAGATGTCAGGGCTCTATAGATACATAATATAATATGGTAGGGCATAAGGCTTCTTGCACACAGGGACGTTACAGGCGCATGTTAGTGCAGCCTGTCTGTAACGCTCCCCCAATGCACAGCAATGAAACACAAGTTGGCTGTTCACACTTCCCACGTTGCGTTACATTGTAACGCAGCAAAGTGTTGCATGCAGTACGTTATAGGCGACTAAGCCGTGTTAGACTGTTTGCACATGCTCAGTCATGTTGGGAAGGAGGGGAGAGCGGCCGGGCACATGGCTAATTAATATTCACTGCACTCAGTGACGTGCAGTGTTTACTTCCTGGAGCGGCCGCTCTGTGCGGCAATTGGTCGGGCGGGACCACATGATGCCGCATGCGTCCAAGAGTACGCATCACGGCATCGCGGACGCCACAGTGAGCTGCACAACGCGGCTCACTCCGACGTCCACACCAGAGAGCACCAGGCATTGCGTTAGGGGCACGTTATGTGCCCTATAACGTCCCCTAAACGCAACCGCCTGGTGTGTAACTAGCCTTAGACTAAAGGTGGGTACACACGTCAGATAAGTCTTTGGAAAATAAAAGATCACAGACCAATTTTACCCCCTTCCATATAGTATGTGAGCCATACTCTACACATACTCTACTCTATTCTATGGATCTGAACTCATCAGATAAAAATCTTTGCAGGATGATCTACACAAAGATGCTGTACACATTCATCTGTTCCTGCAAAATGCATTCATAGTCTATGAAATCTGCAGATCCTCATACACACCTTGTTTAACAGACATTCATCTGCAGATCAGATCCACCAGGATGGATCTTCAGAACGGCAGATAATTGTCTGATCTGCAGATGATTGTCAGTTAAACAAGGTGTGTATGATGATCTGCAGATATCATAGACTATCAATGCATTTTGCAGGAACTGATCTTTTGCCGATACTGATCTGTTGCATGTGTACAGCATCTTTGTGTGTAGCATCTTGCAAAGATTTCTATCTGATGGGGAGTTCAGCTCCATAGAATAGACTGTGTAGAGTATAGCTCTTATACTACATGGAAGGGGGTAAAATTGGTCTGTGATCTTTCATTTTCCAAAGACTTATCTTAGCTGTAATAGGAAGCAGCCGATGCACAATTGTAAGAGGCACGGGCGGGGAGGACTCACCTTATCCGCGTTCCAGCGTGCGCTCCACTGACGTCACTTCCTGCATTGCCGTCCACTTACATAACAGTGGGCGGTGATGCAGGAGGTGACGTCAGTGGAGCGCACGCTGGAACGCGGAGAGAAATAGTGAAATAACTGCAGAATGTGTGACGTTACCGCCACTGAGTACCACTGTTGCTGCCGCTATTCCACACTGTCCCAGGTGGCCAGGCCGGGCATCCACTCACTGCTTCCAGCGATGGCTCCCAGCATGCAACACAGGAAAAGGCTGGAATTTAACTGTGTCATGAACCGATGTGACGGAGGCGGGGGTCTGAGCAATGCCAATGATGCAGGTGGAGTAGATACTGTGCTGGCTGTAGCTCAGCCTCAGGCAGCAGCTGCATAATTTATTGACTTCTATCAGCAGTCCAGTCTCCAGCCAGAAAGGTATACAATGCAGGGCTGCCAACCTAATTTCTAATTTTTCACAGACAAAAAGCCCAAAAATAAGGACACCCCAAATTTTAGAGAGACTGGGGTCAGCAGCGTACTTTTAAAGAGCTGTGGGTGGGTCTAAACTGGCACCATTATTCATTTTTTAGTATTTAAATAGTGCTGTCATCTTCCACAGTGCTTTACAGTCATGTCACTATCGTCAGAGGAGCTCCCAATCACTGCCAGCATGCAAATAGTTCAGTGGGGGATGCTTAATCATTTGTTTAGTTTATAAACAATTTACACTGGATTCACAGTTTGTGGCTCAGCATATCCTGTCAGATCATCCAGAGGAGGTGCAGCTCGTAAATATTACCTGTACTCCTGGTTACTACAAGTCTCAGCATGCTCTGACAGGACTTGCTTGCCCATGTTTCCAGAGGTGTATAAGTATTTGCCTCTAAAGGGTTAAGCCATAGAAAAAACAAGTGGCAGGAGGAGACCTGAGAGATTAGTAACACAGAGGGGGTCCAGTGGTGTACCTAGGGCATTTGACACCCGGTGCTGGGTATTAAAAGACACCCCCCCCCACACACACACACACACAAGAAAAAAGTAAAGGGAAAAAATGGGTGGGGCTATAACATGCGGCGCGCAAGATTGGCGTGGCCATGACCGGATGAGGGCGGAGCTAACTGTAATTTAAAGTGAACCCGGGCTGAGAGTGATATGGAGGCTGCCATATTTATTTCCTTTTAAACAATACTAGTTGCCTGCCAGCCCTCTATTTGGCTGCAGTAGTGAACTGTATTACACCAGAAACAAGCATGCTTGTTCAGGGTCTATGGTTGAAAGAATTAGAGGCAGAGGACCAGCACGGCAGCCAGGCAACTGGTATTGCTTAAAAGGAGATAAATATGGCAGCCTCAATATTATTCTCACCTCAGGTTCCCTTTAAAAGTGCAACGCAAAGACAGTGGGCCCAACTTTTGTTGACCCTTTCCCCAGAAAATGCACATAATTGTGCAGGTTTTCTCAAGAAAATACACGTAATGTGAGCAGATTTGCCCAGAAAATACGTTCAATCATGTCGGCAAATTTGACCAGAAAACATGTTCAATCATGTTGGCAGATTTGACCAGAAAATAGTTCAATCATGTCAGCAGATTTGATTAGAAAATACGTGCAATCATGTCGGCAGATTTGACCAGAAAATACATGCAATCATGTAGCAGATTTGACCAGAAAATACGTGGAATCATGTGGCAGATTTGCCCAGAAAAATACGTGCAATCGTGTGGCAGACCTGGCCAGAAAACACTTCAATCGTGTAGCAGACCTGGCCAAAACATACACGATACACCTGGCTGCTAATATAAATAAAAAAAGAAAAAAAACATTTACTCACCTGAAGCAGAGCTCCTGTCCCGGCCTCCATCCGGCGCGCAGCTCCTACGATGCTCTGCAGCCACCAACTGAAACTCCAGCGCTGAGCGCAGGGCTACGGGAAAATGGCACCCGAAGCCCTGCACTGCAGACTCAAAGTCCCCAGAGCAGGGCTTCGGACGCCATTTTACTGTAGCCCTGCTCTGCCGCTGCCGGCTGCTGCTGCGGTGAACTGACACGGCGTCTATTAGACACCGAAAGTCAGTTCACGCTGGGGGGTGCTTGGAGAATTTTAGGGCGTGCTTCAGCACCCAAAGCATCCCCTGGTGCCGCCACTGCCCCCAGTATAGGTAGCTAGCACAGTTTCCCCCAGTATAGGTAGCTAGTTGCCCCCAGTGAAGGTGGTATAGTTGCCCCAATATAGCTGCCCCCAGTATAGCTAGTACAGTTGCCCCCAGGGTAGGCAGCATAGCTGCTGCCACCAATGTAGGTAGTGCTGCTGACTCCAGTGTAGCTAGTATAGTGGCCCCCGGTATAGCTAGTATAGTGACCCCCGTATAGCTGCCCCCAGTATAGGTAGTATAGTGGCCCCCATAGTTGTCCCCAGTATAGCTAGTATAGTGGCCCCCAGTTTAGGTAGTATATTGGCCCCCAGTGTAGGTAGTATAGTGGCCCCAAGGTAGCTAGTAAAGTTACCCCCAGTGTAGCTAGTATATTGGCCACCATTGTAGCTGGTATAGTGCCCCCCCAGGGGTGACAGGGATAGCGGCGGGGAGGGGGGACATATCCCCCCCCCTCCCTCACCTGGCCAGGGCGGGCGGAGAATACTCATATCACTTTCGTGTATCAGCCGCTGGAACGCTGCGTCACCGTCACGTGCCTCTTCTGCGCCTCCAATCATTGTTCCAGCGGCTGATACGCGGAAGTGATGTGAGTAATTTCCGTCCGCCCGCCTGCCCGCCCTGCCTGTTTGCTGCCCGCATTTTGGAGGGGAAGAGAGGCAGAAGGAGGGGACCCAGGTGAGAAAGTGGGGGGACATGTCCCCCCTCCCCGCCGCTATCCCTGTCACCCCTCCTTCTAGCGCTGCTCTTCCCCTCCTGCATATATGGGGGTCATGGCAACACCCCCTGGCTGTCAGTCACCCGGGGCCCCCCTGTGCCCTATGGTAGGAATGCCACTGGCCCTAAGTAGTTGTTCTCCCTGTAAGATTTTTTATAATATTCTTCTTTTGGCAGAGTACTTTGGCTAATCCAGTTGGGTAAAAGGAAAACACATTTTGGCCAATAGGATTTTAAGCCGCCCCACCACAGAAAGGTAGACTCTTTTAGGGTGGGTTGGGGGGATGGGAGTGAGAAAGGTATAGAGGATGTGGGTTTGGTAAGGGATGAGGGGGTAGGTGGTCTTAATGGGTCACCCTCTTACACCCTCAAGTAAAAAGTCTGGGAAATTGCAGACCACTTGAGAAGGAATTGTGACCTAGTTGGTCCCCCTTAGGCCTGTTTCAACCATCAGATCGCAAAACGCAAATCGCAATGCTGAATAACCGGCTATAAGCAAAAAGCAGAAACGCTACACACCAAAAGCACCCCACGTGTGAGCTTACCCTTGAGAGATGTTGATTGGTGATTAGTGATTACAAATTGTTGCAACCTGCAGAGTATAACTCAGGGGCATATTTAAAATAATTTAAATATACCCCCAAGTTAAACTTGTGGCCTACTCCTCCCCTACAGCCATACCAATCCTCACCAAAAAGGTACAAAGCATAGAAGCGCAAACAAAACAAAAAAGCTGCAGGCCAACAATTGCCATTCAGAAAAATACTGATCCAACTAGCAAAAACCCGGCACTGCGATTTACATGTTCATCGCCAAGCTGTTGCTATTAGCAAGACCGGCATGATACAATTTTTGGATCGAAACCTGCCTAGTTGTTCTCCCTCTAAGATTTTTTATTATATTCTTTTTTGGCAGAGTACTTTGGCTAATCCAGTTGGCTAAAAGTAAAACATTTTGGCCAGTAGCATTGTAAGCCAGCCCACCACAGCAGGGTAGACTCTTTTAGGGCGGGTTGAGGGGATGGGAGTGAGAAAGGTTAGAAAATGGGGGTTTGGTAAGGGATGAGGGGGGTAGGTGGTCTTTATGGGTACCTCTCTTACACCCTCAAGAGAAAAGTCAGGGAAATCGCTGCCCACCTGAGACGGAATTGGGATCTAGTTGGTCCCCCTTAGGCCTGGTTCAACCCTCGGATTGCAAAACGCAAATCGCAATGGCCTAGGGAGTGCGATTGCGAGTGCTTGTTGCGCGATTGTGGCTCCATTTTGCAGTGATTGCGTTTTTTTACTCCAGTTCCAGAGAATGAGAATGGCATCCCAACTGCCACCAAAATGTTGCACACAGTGAACCTTTGCCATATACGCACATTGCAAGCACTGCAGGGATTTATCACAGTGCTTTACTGAATTTTGGATTTCAGCAAAGAGCAAAAACGCAGCCCAGGTTACTTAGTGCATTCCTCCTGGGACTGCAGACATCGGAGTCCCCTGTGTGCCTTGCTCCCTCCCCCTGTGTAACTGCAACCCCCCCTTGCATCTCCGCTACCTCCTGTAGTATACAAATGATTGGCAGCCCAGTTTACTTTAGTCCATGCGTCCGGGTATTGCAGACATCCGAGTTCCTGTGGAGCTCGCTGTAGTGAAAGGCTTGTACTAATGATGCCATCATCAGACAAATAAGGGACACAGGAGGACACCATTAAGGAAAAAACATGTCCGCCGTGCGACTATGCTGGACGCATAGATACAGTGCTCCGTGTATCCCAGGCATAAAAGCGACTCTAAAGCAGCCAGTTCCTGCAAAAAAACGGCTCCCATGGCAGACGAAGGGATGGAGATTGAGGCCAACAACAAGCGGAAGAAAAATTCATCCAAACCGCAAAGAATCCCCGAGATGTTTGCGAGCTTGCAGGCCAAATCAGCAGACAAAGATGGCGCCGGCTCCGGCGCACCCGTAGCACAGCGCTCGCAACAACTACAGGGAAATATGTTACCTCAGGCATCCACTGCCGGTGACTCATCTCCAGAGGTCACCTCTCCTGAGTCCCAGGGCCGGAGCTACCATAGGAAAAAATGGGCAATTGCCCCAGGGCCCCAGAGCCTGTAGGGGCCCCCAAGGTGTCCCTCCCTCATCTAAACTGCTGCTTGTCATGATCGGTGTCAGCACGCAGAGAGAATCTGATTATTGACGATCTGCAGTATCACAAAGAATGCAGATATATACCCGATTATTGATGATCTGCAGTATCACCGATAATCCGATATATTGCTAACCTCTGGACACCAGCAAAAGAACACAATAAAGACAGTAATGTATCAGATAGTGTGGAAATGTCCACCACACAGTAATTCCTCAGAGGTGTGGTTACCTCTGAATGGGAACCCCGTGAGTGAGATCCTCTAACCAGGCTGAGTGAGGAATCTCGACCCCCAGCAGTAATCGTCTGCTTGGGGCAGGCGTCTCGGAGAGGCAAGCCTCAGAGATAACCCTCCAGTGGGAGACGTTCCACTGAAGGGGAGAAAGGTCAGAAAGGCAAGGGTTCGGCAACAGAGATGTCGGCGGCAGTACAGGAGCGGAAGGCAGAAGAGTAATCGTTAGACAGGCAGAGGTCGGCAACAAGGATCAGATAGGCAAAGGTACAAGATCAGCAAGAGATAGAGTAGTCAGGGATAGCCAGAGTCAAAACACAGATCAATATACAATAACAATCCTAAGCTAAGGTGTGAAATCCTTAGTATCAACACCATGGCACTGCACTAAGGTCTGAGCGCTAACACAGAAGTGTATTCACGACAGCAGACAAGGAGCAACTGACAGACAGCTCCTTTTATGCTAGGGAACGCTCTAGCAGCGTCCCCCAGCCGCCCAGCCAATCCCTGGCCCTGCTGGAGTGAGCTGACCAGCCTGGTCAGCTGACTCCTCTTCGGGAACGATAAAGTTCCTGTCTCCGGGTAAGTGCCGGCGAAGGAGACCCCATAGGAGGCAACTGCACGGTGGAGTCCACCGAGTTTAGGGACTCAGTCAACCGCACAGCCCTGCTCGGCGGCACGCCAGCGGTGGGAGTCCGGAAAGCGGAGCCCGCTGCCTCATGCCTGCTGGCAGCGGGTCCGCTATCCCTCACAGTACCCCCTTCTTGAGGAGTGGACTCCGGACACTTCCCACCCAGTTTCTCTGGATGTGACTGATGAAACCTCTTCTTTAATTTCTCAGCATGCATGCAATTCTCTGGTACCCAAGATCTGTCCTCCACCCCATACCCTTTCCAATGGACCAGATACTGTACGGAATTCTGTACCAGCCGGGAATCCAAAATTTTCCCAACCTCGTACTCTGTCTGGCCCTCCACTATCACTGGGTGGGGGGGGGGGGGGGGGGAGAGGAATCCACATATACTGCTGGTTTCAACAAAGAAACATGGAACGATCTCCCACCTCTCATGCTGGCTGGGAGATCAATCACATATGAGACCTCATTGATCTTTTTGGCCACCGGATAAGGCCCTATTAACTTGGGCCCCAACTTGGTGGACGGTTGTCTGAGTGCCAAATGTCTTGTTGACACCCACACCATGTCTCCAGGAGAAAAGTGCCACTCAACAGACCGTCTCTTGTCGGCCTGTTTCTTTTGATTCTGGAAGGCTACTCCTAAATTCTCCTTTACTTGTCCCCAAAGTTTCTTTAAAACCTTCTGCCACTCTTCCAGGGCTGGGAAGGGAGAGGAGCACACCGGCAATGGGGAAAATTTAGGAGACCTTCCTGACACAACCTGAAAAGGGGACAAGCCCATTGAAGCGCTTCTCAGGTTGTTGTGTGCAAACTCAGCAAAGGGCAGGAATTTAACCCATTCCGTTTGTGCATCTGCCACATAGCACCTCAGAAACTGTTCTAGTGCCTGATTAACCCTCTCGGTCTGCCCGTTGGTCTGTGGGTGATACCCAGACGAGAAGGACAGGTTCATACCCAAATTATGGCAAAAAGCCCTCCAAAATTTTGATATAAATTGGACTCCTCTATCCGATACCACATAATCCGGAATCCCATGTAATCGGAAGACGTGCTGTATGAAGAGGTCAGCTAAGTCTTGAGCTGATGGGAATCCTTTAAGAGGAACAAAGTGGGCCATCTTGCTGAACCTGTCCACGATCACCCATATCACAGTCATACCTTCCGACTTGGGAAGCTCGCCAATGAAGTCCATGGACAGGTGGGTCCATGGTTCACTTGGAACTGGCAAAGGTTGTAAGGTACCCACTGGAGCCTGGCGAGACGGTTTACTCCTGGCACACACCACACACTCTCTGACGAATTCCCTGCAATCCGAGGCCAATGAAGGCCACCAAACACACCTTGTGAGTAGATCTAGAGTGCGGGTGACCCCCGGGTGACCTGTGTTCTTATGGGCATGGAATAGCTGCATGATTTGCAAACGGAATGGGAGTGGAACAAAGAGGACCCCTTCTGGTTTCCCTTCTGGGGTATCTAGCTGGTGAGGCGCCAGTGTGACCGCCCAGTCCTCCCAGGTCTCAGTGGCTGCCAGCACCACCTTGTGTGGTACAATACTCTCGTGAGTGCGGGCTGAGCTGTCTCCGGTTCAAAACATCTAGAGAGAGCGTCTGCCTTAATGTTCTTGGAACCTGGAGTGTACGTGATAACAAATCTAAAACGTGAGAAAAATAGGGACCAGCGGGCCTGACGAGGAGTGAGCTTCTTAGCCCCCTCAATGTACTCCAGGTTCTTATGGTCAGTGTATACAGTAATGGTGTGTTCTGCACCTTCCAGCCAATGGCGCCATTCCTGGAAGGCTAACTTGATGGCCAACAGTTCCCTGTTGCCCACATCGTAGTTTCTCTCAGCAGGAGAGAACCTGTGTGAGAAATAGGCACAAGGATGTGTCTTGCCCTGCAGACCCGAGCGCTGAGACAGCACAGCCCCCACCCTGATCTCTGAGGCATCTACCTCTACTTTGAAGGGAAGAGCAGTGTTAACATGTCTCAGTATGGGTGCCGAGCAAAACAGTTTCTTCAGGGTATTGAATGCGGCCTGGGCCTCCGATGACCACTGATAAGGGTCAGACCCTTTCTTGGTTAGACTAGTCAGAGGGGCTACTACCGAAGAGAATCCCTTAATAAATCTCCGGTAGTAATTAGCAAAACCAAGGAATCTCTGAAGTGCCTTCAAGCCCACCGGTTGCGGCCACTCTAGGACAGCCGAAACCTTTTCTGGGTCCATAGAGAGCCCTCATGTTGAGATGATGTATCCCAGAAAAGGAATTCGAGTGACCTCAAAGAGGCACTTCTCTAGTTTTGCATACAATAGGTTTTGTCTCAACCTCTTCAACACGTATTTGGCATGTTTGCGATGTTCCACGAGGTTTGGAGAGAAAATCAATATGTCATCGAGAAATACCACGACAAACCTCCCCAACACCTCCCTGAAAACCTCGTTAATCAAGTCCTGGAAGACGGCCGGGGCGTTACACAACCCGAAGGGCATAACTAGTTACTCGTAATGCCCATCGGGTGTATTGAAGGCTGTCTTCCACTCGTCACCAGCCCTAATGCGTACCAGGTTGTATGCCCCACTTAGGTCCAATTTTGAAAAAATGGTGGCATTGGTAATCTGTCCAAAGAGATCGTCTATCAGAGGTAATGGATAGCGATTCTTCATGGTGATCTTGTTTAGACCTCGGTAGTCAATACAGGGTCTAAGACCACCATCTTTTTTTTTAACAAACAAAAACCCCGCCCCGGCTGGTGACCAAGAAGTGCGGATGAACCCCTTTGCCAGGTTCTCAGTAATGTACTCCCGCATTGCCTGTTTCTCCGGACCGGAGAGATTATAGAGATGACCCTTAGGAGGCATACAACCAGATCTTAGGTCGATAGGACAATCGAAACTCCGATGTGGTGGGAGTTTATCAGCGGATTTAGGACAAAACACATCCACAAACTCAGCGTACTGTGTGGGTATCCCCTTGACCTCTACCTTGGCAGCACATATGGCAACCCTCCCCAAACAATGGGTATAAGGTGACCAGCTGAGTAACTGAGGCCCAATCTATCTGTGGGAAATGGAGCTGTAACCAGGGCATACCAAGAATAACGGTGGAGGTTGCCATGCGTAATACAAGAAACTGTAGGCTCTCCTTATGTAGAACCCCTATCGTACATGACAACCTTGGGGTCTGAGAGAGAGGTGATCTACACTGTAGAGGAGAGTCATCTACTGCGTTGACGACTATTTGTCGGTCTAAGGGTTGTAAGGGAACCCCCAGTCCCTTCACAATATCATAATCTATAAAATTGGTTGCGGACCCCGAGTCCACAAAAGCTTCAGTATAAACTGTAAAATTCCCCCAGGAAATGGAACACGGGAGAAGTAACCGATTATTCTGATTTAGAGGTAAGTTCTGTGCGTCTAGGGTATTACCTCTAACTACACCTAGACAGCAGCGTTTCCCGATTTCCTGGGGCAATTTTGAGCAATATGACCCTGCTCTGCACAATATAGACAAAGGTTCTCTGCCCTTCTACGCTCTTTCTCTGCTCAAGTCAACCGAGAATGTCCGATTTGCATTGGTTCATTGGTAGAAGGAGCAGATGATGAGGACGCTGGGAAAAATCTCTCACTGCATTCCTGCCTCTCGATTAGCGATGATAGCACAATCTGCGGTCCGCCCGTATCGCCAAAGAAATGGCGTCTTCTACGGACTTGGGCTCTGGGTGTCCCAACATTAATTCAGAGACTGAGTCTGATAGGCCTGACAGAAAACAGTCTAACAAGGCGTAAGACCCCCACCTAGATGACACAGCCCACTTTCTGAACTCTGCAGCGTAAACCTCAACCGTGTCTCGACCTTGCCTGAGAGTCTTGAGCTTCCTCTCGGCAGATCATCATAAATTATAGCCATTGATTTGAAAAATTCCTCAACTGACGTGAGAGCTGTATCCTCGGGTGGAAGACCATATGCCCAGGTTTGCGAATCCCCGGACAATAAGGTCTTAATAAAAGTCACCCTTTGCTGCTCAGAACCTGACTGGGTAGGTCGTAACTCAAAATAAGATAAAACCCGGTTACGAAAATTCTGGAAGTCAGATCTTTGCCCTGAAAACTTTTCGGGCACTGACATGCGGAGATCTGTGACCGGAAGGGATTGCACTGTGGCCACAGTCGTCTGCAAGACCCGTACAGACCCAGCCAACTGGTTGATCTGAGTCTGTTGTGTATTAACCACCTTGATGAGGTTATTAAGCGAGGTGGTTAGAGTCTCGATCTGACTGCGTAGTGCTTCCATACCAATGGTCTGCTGTTCTGTCATGATCTGTGTCAGCACGCAGAGAGATTATGATTATTGGCGATCTGCAGTATCACCAAGAATGCAGATATATACCCGATTATTGATGATCTGCAGTATCACTGATAATCTGATATATTGCTAACCTCTGGACACCAGCAAAAGAACACAATAAAAAGACAATAATATATCAGATAGTGTGGAAATGTCCACCACACGGTAATTCCTCAGAGGTGTGATTACCTCTGAATGAGAACCCCGTGAGTGAGATCCTCTAACCAGGCTGAGTGAGGAATCTCGACCCCCAGCAGTAATCGTTTGCTTGGGGCAGGCGTCTCGAAGAGGCAAGCCTCAGAGATAACCCTCCAGTGGGAGACGTTCCACTGAAGGGAGAAAGGTCAGACAGGCAAGGGTTCGGCAATAGAGATGTCGGCGGCAGTACAGGAGCGGAAGGCAGAAGAGTAATCGTTAGACAGGCAGAGGTCGGCAACAAGGATCAGATAGGCAAAGGTACAAGATCAGCAAGAGATAGAGTAGTCAGGGATAGCCAGAGTCAAAACACAGATCAATATACAATAACAATCCTAAGCTAAGGTGTGAAATCCTTAGTATCAACACCATGGCACTGCACTAAGGTCTGAGCGCTAACACAGAAGTGTATTCACGACTGCAGACAAGCAGCAACTGACAGAGAGCTCCTTTTATGTTGGGGAACGCTCTAGCAGCGTCCCCCAGCCGCCCAGCCAATCCCTGGCCCTGCTGGAGTGAGCTGACCAGCCTGGTCAGCTGACTCCTCTTCGGGAACGATAAAGTTCCTGTCTCCTCGCGCGCGCCAAGCGCCTGGTAAGTGCCGGCGAAGGAGACCCCATAGGAGGCAACTGCACGGCGGAGTCCGCCGAGCATACGGACTCTGCCGACCGCACAGCCTTGCTCGGCGGCACGCCGGCGGTGGGAGTCCGGGAAGCGGAGCCCGCTGCCTCATGCCTGCTGGCAGCGGGTCCGCTATCCCTCGCACTGCTCCCCAGGGACTCTGCAGAGTCTGTTAAGTTGGGAGGTGATTGGGGGAGGATCAGCAGCCAGCTCAAGGGGCCGAGGAGGAAAATTTGGCTGCAAGAAAGGGCCACTAATGACTCTTTTTGGTCGGGGGGTGTCTGTTGGGGGCCCCCCAGGCTAATTTTGCCCTAGGGCCCAATTGTTACTTGAACCGTCCCTGCTGAGTCCCACAGCCTGGTCAAGACAAAGCAGAGGCTTTCCCCACTGGAGGACCAGGTAGGCCATAATCTTCCTGAGCCCTCACAACAGCCTGCCGCCATGTTACCCCGCCCTCCTTCTACACGCTAGAAGCCTTTCCAGCATCAGAACAGGGTTTAACTCAAACATATATGAAAGAGCTCCTTCTGACGCTAAAATCTTCACTCTCCTCTGAATTTGCAACAGTCACTACCCATTTGCAGCAATCCATCAGCATTTTAGGAGACAGGGTAGCCACAGTTGAAAATAGTGTAGCCCTACTGACCTCTGAACAAAACAAAACAGTAGATTACATGGATGAAACGCAGAGTGACATTGACTGGTTAAAATCCAAGGCAGCTGACCTAGAGGATAGAAACAGTAGGTCCAATTTTAAATTCAGGGGAATAGATGAATCAATACAGCAACCGCAGGTCAAGCAATATGTCCAGCAGCTAACACACTCCATTCTCCTTCAGCTTACTGAACTGGATTTGGCCATAGAAAGAATACATAGACTGCCAAAACCTACATTCCTCCCGGATAAATGTTCCTAGAGATGTCATATGCAAATTCCTATTTTATCCTACTAAGGAATCGCTGCTTTCATATCTCAAACAACATGGATCCCTACAAAAATATCTCTCTATACTCAGATTTGTCACAGGCTACATTGGCAAAAAGAAAAGCACTTCTACCAGTCACCAAAGCACTCCGTGAAAATAACATACCATAACGCTGGGGTTTCCCAATCAAGTTACTAATCCAAAAAGCGGGTACCCTGTTTGTGATTTCAAACATATCGGATGGCTCTAAACTACTTTCCTCCTGGAAAATGAAAATCTCTGATCATCTCTCCAACCCCAGAAAAGCCCCTTCAGCCAATTGCCATATATTGCAATTTTTATTTTATTTTTATTTATTTATATTTTTTCCCATTATGCATTCATAATTACCATTAATGTTTCTTTCATTAATCCAACCACAGAGTATCCATAATAATCCCAGTGGTTGTTTTTACCCTTTGTGGTTTTTTGTTTGGGTGCTTTGCTGTCACCTAGAGAACCTGTGTGCTTATTGCACCTTAACAATCTGATCAATATATTTTTTTATATCCTTTATAGACTGCAATGAAGCCAGTTATGGCGTTTTTAAAATTCCTTACATTTTATCACATTTTTTCATATATATATACAAAACAATTCCCACCCATTATTTATCAATACCTTTTAACTCCAGTAGTTTTATTATTTAACTTGATTTTATCATAGTTAAACTTGGATTTTTTTTCCTCCAAGACTGCAAAGGATTTTGTGATTTGTATTTGCATACCTACATGCATTGGCCAGCTTGTTACCTTTGTTAACCAATCATAGTCTGTCTTATTGTATTTAAATGTACTGAACACTTCTAGAAATGTTTTTCGCCTGAAGAAAGGAGAAAGCCTCTCTCCAGAAACGCGTTGCGTAATAAACATTTTATTTTTTCAACCAAACACGGACTTTGCCGTGTATCCTTTCTGCACGCACTGCACCTTCCAGGAACCTTCAGCAGCACACTCTATCCCCACACATAGTGGGAGTTCAGAGTGCAGCTAACAAACTTGCACACATAGCCTCCAGGCACTACATCCAGCAAGACCCAGTGAGCGGCCATCTATGGAGATCAGCTGATGTGACCGATCCTGTTTGAAAGCACCACTGCTGCCTGCGTCCCCGGCATAAAGAGGGACAACGCTAGACTGCTGACAGACCCATATGGGCTAGTCAGTCAGTCCTAAAGGTGAGATCATTCCCCGGCAGGCTTGCCAGGGACAACTGCTACCCTTCTGAGTGCGCTCTCCTCTCTCTCCTCCCATTCCCCCCACCCCTTGTCTATACAGATTCAGCCAATAAAGTCAGACAGGATTGGCACCCAGCATCTCATAGGGGTCACACGGTTTAACCCTTTCTCCACCTCAACTTCAGGATGAGGATCTCTCTACGTGTCAGAGTAAGATCTCACCTTTACCCTCCTAAAGTAGCTCCTCTAGGTAACCTACATAATCTGGAGGCCTATCTAACAGCTTTAAGTGTTGTCGCACTCTGCCTGAAAGCTAACCTAGTACTACCTTGCTCTAAACATGATCTGCTAGTCACTTCCTCCATCCCTTCTTCCCCTCAACACACCCCTAAAACAGAGACTCTCTATGAGTGCGGAGACCTATAAATACTACCATCCTCCTCTAACAGATGTTAATTTGTGCATCTCTTAATACAAAAGGACTGAATATTCCGGTCAAGAGACATTCCTTATGGAAAGAAGCTCTCAGACTTCATGTGGATGTCTTATTTGTCCAGGAAACACATTTCCAGGAAGGAAGATCACCCAAGTGTCAAAACCCCAACTACCCCTTAATAATCTATAACAATAACATAAAAAAAGTGGAGTATTGTAACACAGAGCGGCATGTCCGCCGCCTCCGCATGTCAACCGGCGGCGGTTCCCGCCTCGCTGTCATGGACAAATTCTTCGGCCACACACAGGGCACGGGCTACGCGTGTGCGCGCCCGGCGGCAGGGTCTTTATGCAGCTAGATGGAGAGTCAGCTGACTCGCCGGTCAGCTGACTCCAGCTAGCTGCCAGATTGGCTAGGCAGCTGGGTGGCGCTGCAGAAGTGCTCCCAGCATAAAAGGAGCTGTTTGTCAGTTGCTCCTCGTCTGCTGTTGTGAATACCTCGTGTGCTAGCGCTCAGACCTTAGACTAGATCCCTGGTGTTGATGCTAAGGACTTCACACCAAGACTAGGACATTGCTCATATTGTATTTGATTTCCTGTGTATTATTCTTGGCTAACTCTGACTCTGATCCTGCTTTCTGACTCTGTACTTCTGCTTATCTACCTTATCTGTTGCTGAACCTTTTGCCTGATTACCGATTACCCTCTTGCCTTACGATTTTGTACCGATACTTACCTCTCTGTTGCTGAACCTTTACCTGATTACCGACTACTCTCTTGCCTTACGATTTTGTACCAATACTTACCTCTATGTTGCCAACTCGATTAGTCTGACCCCTCTACTCTCACCAGAGGGCCATTGTCTCTGGTGAGGGGCTCTGTACTGTTAGGGCCCTCCAGCTCCTCTGGAGAGGTACAGCCAAGCCTATCAGTAGTACTGTTGCACCAAGCACCACATTATTGTATTTCTCTGCTATACTAGTATTATTGGTGATTCTGCAGATCACCGTATAATCGGACAGTTGAGTCGCTACACAGTACCTTTACAGAACAGCAGACCACATAATGGACGCACTACTCAGCCAGGTGGAGGCCTTAGCTACTTCAGTAAATAATCTCATTGGGGTGGTTAATACTTAACAGACCCAGATCACTCAATTGTCCGGGTCAGTTCAGGTCCTCCAAACGGCCGTCAACGCTATGCGATCCCCCTCAGTCATAGACCTTCACATGTTGGTACCTGAGAAGTTTTCAGGGCACAGGTCTGATTTTCAAAACTTTCGAAATCGAGTACTGTCCTATTTCGAGTTAAGGCCTAATTTGTCAGGTTCAGAGCAACAAAGGGTGACTTTTATAAAGACCTTGTTATCAGGAGACTCGCAAACCTGGGCATATAGCCTTCCTCCTGGAGATGAGGCCCTGTCCTCAGTTCAGGAATTCTTCAAAGCAATGGCCATCATATATGACGATCCGGACGTTTCGATCACTGCTGAGAGGAAACTTAAGGCTCTCAAGCAGGGACGTAATTCGGTAGAGATTTATGCAGCTGAATTTAGAAAGTGGGCTGTGTCGGCTAGGTGGGGGTCTTATGCTTTATTAGATTGCTTCCTTTCTGGCCTGTCAGACGCAGTCTCTGAGCTAATGTTGGGACACCCTGAACCTAAATCAATCGATGATGCTATTTCGCTGGCTGTGCTAGTTGACCGCCGGCTACGCTATCAATGGCAAACTCGTGGGAAGAATGCAGTAAGGTTTGTTTCTTACGCTTCCTCCTCCCCTTCCACATCAACAGATGAGCCGATGCAGATCGGACATTCCCGCTTGTCACAAGCAGAGAAGGATTGCAGAAGGTCTGAGAAGCTTTGTCTGTATTGTGCAGAGGAGGGTCACATTGTACAAAATTGCCCCAAGAAGTCGGGAAACTCTGCCACCTAGGAGTAGTTGGAGGTAGTACCCTAGGCGAGCAGACTTTACCTCTAAACAATAATCGTTTACTCCTACCTTGTTCCATTTCTTGGGAAGACCGGGCCGCGTGCACTGAGGCCTTCGTGTACTCTAGCTCGACGGCCAATTTTATTGACTACGAGTTCGTAAAAAGATTGGGAATTCCGTTACATTCGTTAGACCGACAAGTAGTAGTCACTGCAGTTGATGACTCTCCATTGCAATACAGACAGCCCCTCTCACAGACCCCGGTATTGTTATCAGGGCTGGATTTGTACTTTCCAGCGCCCTAGGCCGGCTGTCACCAACCGCCCCCCCCCCATTCTGTCCAACTCTGACTAGTTTGATTGCCCCCCCCCTCTGTTTTGCTGCTTTGCCCTGTTCACAGAGGTGGGACAAGGTCCTCCAGCACCCAAGGCTGAGACACCAAAGTGCGCCCCTCCATCCCTCCACCCCAGCCATCACACACTGATTGCTATTAGACTAAGAGGCACCCCAGGGCCCCCAACACCTTAATCTCTAGTTGTCTTGCTTGTTGTCACTTCCATGTATCTCCTTTTCTTATTTCTTTCTGCTTCAAACACAATTAGGAATGACAGCTGAATGAATTGTGCGCCCCCTCCTACACTGCGCCCTGAGGCTGGAGCCTCTCCAGCCTGTGCCTCGGCCCGGCCCTGCCCGTTCAACAAAGAAGCAGTGCATGCTCTGTCCACTCCATGTAATTTTGCGCTCCTGTCTGCATGCACAGCAGGCGATAGTGTTCTGGGCTTGCATACTTCAGAAATGATGCTCATGTATGAGCACTCAGCAGCACTTGTCAAGTACACATACCCATAACACTCCCTTGGCTCCTGTGCACCTGCATACAGGAGTGCAAAATTACAAGAAGCCCCAGTGGACAGCGCTGCTTCTTTGTCCTCTGTGCTACTTGCTGCCGTCAGAGCCACAAATAGGGAACAGTGCAGCACAATGCAGAGAAGCCCATCCAAACCACAGAACAGGTAAGTAGAAGGATCCGACACTACACACACTGGCATAGATGTAGTGTAATGCTAGGTACACATGATGCAATTTTCTGACAGATTTACTGTCAGGTAGATTATTTCCATCATGTCTGATCTAATTTCAATTTTTCGATCAATTTGCTGTTCACTTCTATGAAAAAACATTCAGAAAATTGATTGGAAAGCATATCGGACATGTTGGAAATAGTCGATGTGACAGTAAATCTGTCAGAAAATTGCATTGTGTGTACCCAGCATAAGCTCAGGTGTACTTTACACAGTGACAATTTAGCACTTAAGACAGATCTTAAAATCAGTCAGCAGGAAGTTTTGTAACAGAATAACACTTTTTATTGGCTAACCAAAAGAAAAACAGTGAGAGCTGTCTTCAGACTTGTGTACAAGATGTTAGGCACACAGCTATATATACAGTCAGCAGGAGATCCATTGATTGTTTTGTAAATGTAAATAAATGTAACACAGTTGTCATTCTGTTTTAAATCATCCTGCTTTCACTGATGGCTAACACAGTACTTTGCTGGCAAAAAATGCCAGGAAAGAGTTAAACTGTAGGACAAAGAATGTTGTTGTCATTCTCTAGGAGGAAAAAAAAGCCATAAATTTGACAGGTCTGAGGTATTTAACAGCACTGACCTACTAGTAATAAACTACATCAGTCAGCGAGGGGAGAGCTGCTAATTCCTTCCCGTGAGTGAATGCGTGCTGCATGAAAAAAACTTATCGGAACTCAAGAGTTCTGCTACTTGAGCCGATATATTTTTCTTCTCACAGCAGATTGTTTGTCCCCTCTTATCATACAGGTAACAGCAGATTCTGACTGCCATAACACACACTTTGCACAAGTAAGAGAGATGCAGGGATCTCTGGAATTCAGGCAGACCAGAGCAAAGCAGGAGAGGTAATTTACTTTGACATATCTCTCCAAGTCCTGCGCCCTGCTAATTTTTATCGCCCTAGGCCTTGGCCTCTGTGACCTTCCCAGAAATTCGGCCCTGATTGTTATGTACTATAGGGGTTCTACATATGGAAAAATTACAGTTCCTCGTACTGCGAATGGCAACCTCTACCATTATTCTCGGGATGCCCTGGTTGCAACTCCACTCACCTCAGATAGACTGGGCCTCAGGTCAGCTACTGAGCTGGTCAACCCACTGGCATCATCATTGTTTAGAGAGGGTTGCTATTCGTACCACCAAGGTAGAGGTTAAAGGAGTACCTATGCAATACGCAGAGTTCGCTGATGTGTTCTGTCCCAAGTCCGCGAAATAACTCCCACCTCATCGGAGTTTTGATTGCCCCATAGATTTAAGATCTGGTGGTATGCCCCCCAGAGGTCATCTTTATAATTTATCAGGACCTGAAAAAATGCGAGCCATGCAGGAGTACATAAAGGAAAACCTGGCCGAAGGTTTCATCCGTCCTTTCCGGTCACCGGCCGGGGCTGGGTTCTTTTTTGTGCAAAAAAGGACGGTGGTCTTAGGCTTTGTATTGATTATCGAGGTCTAAACAAGATCACAATAAAGAATCGCTATCCTTTGCCTCTGATAGACGATCTGTTCTCTCAAATAACCATAGCCAGTATTTTTTCCAAGTTAGACTTGCGTGGGGCATACAACCTGGTACGCATCAGGGACGGTGATGAGTGGAAGACGGCCTTCAACACGAATATTTCGTTATGCCCTTCGGGTTGTGTAACGCCCCTGCTGTCTTCCAGGAATTGATTAACGGGGTTTTTAGGGAGGTATTGGGAAAATTCGTCTTGGTTTATCTTGACGACATTTTGATCTTTTCTTTAAACCTTACCGAGCATCATAAACATGTCAAATTCGTGTTAAGGAAACTGAGACAGAATTCGCTGTACGCGAAACTTGAGAAATTCCTCTTTGAGGTCACTAAGGTTCCTTTTCTGGGTTACATTATTTCCACTGCTGGTCTCTCGATGGGTCCAGAAAAGGTCTCAGCCGTCTTGGAGTGGCCTCAACCTGTAGGATTGAAGGCACTCCAAAGATTTCTTGGTTTTGCCAACTACTATAGGAAATTTGTCAAAGGATTTTCCTCGATAGTAGCTCCCCTTACCAGTCTTACCAAAAAGGGGGATGATCCACACCTTTGGACGCCAGAGGCACAGGTAGCCTTTGCCACTCTGAAAAAAATATTTTGTTCCGCACCAATCCTGAGACATGTAAATGTCAACCTTCCTTTCATTCTGGAGGTGGATGCATCAGAGATTGGGGTTGGAGCTGTATTGTCTCAGCGTTCAGGTTTGCAGGGTAAACTGCACCCATGTGCCTTTTTCTCCCGTAGATTCTCTCCTGCGGAGAGAAACTACAATATTGGCAATCGGGAGCTGCTGGCTATTAAGTTGGCCTTTGAAGAGTGGCGTCACTGGCTGGAAGCGGCAAAACATACTATCACGGTTTACACAGACCACAAGAATTTAGAGTACATTGAAGGGACCAAGAGGCTCAGTCCCAGACAGGCCCGCTGGTCTTTATTTTTCTCTAGGTTCAAATTTATTATTACATATACGCCAGGCAGCAAGAAGGTCAAGGCTGACGCCTTATTTAGATGCTTCGAACCCGAGACAGTGCAACATTCAACTTCAGAGACCATACTACCTCAAAGGTTGGTTTTAGCAGTTACTGACACCTGGGAGAACTAGGTCACTATTCTGAGTGATTATCAACAAGATATCCCTGAAGGGAAACCTGCAGGGGTTATGTTTGTACCGCTTCCTTTTCGCCTCCAACTCCTTCAACTCTTTCACTCCCATAAGAATGCTGGGCATCCTGGAGCTGCCCGAACTCAGGATTTGCTAGCCAGGTGTGTGTGGTGGCCTTCCCTGGCACTGGATTGTAAGGAGTTTGTGAGGGAGTGTGCTGTTCGTGCCAAAAGTAAGCCCTCTCGTCAGGCATCAGTGGGTACACTACAACCCCTGCCAGATCCAAACGAACCTTGGACCCACTTGTCCATGGATTTTGTGGGTGAACTCCCCAGGTCTGAGGGGAAAACGATCATTTGGGTGGTAGTCCACAGGTTCAGTAAGATGGCTCATTTTATTCCGTTAAAAGGACTCCCCTCAGCTCAAGAGTTGGCTGATCTCTTTGTTCGGCATGTTTTCTGGCTGCATGGCATTCCGGAGAATGTGGGGTCAGATAGGGGAGTCCAGTTTGTTTCGAAGTTTTGGAGGGCTTTTTGTCGCCAGTTGGGCATGAACCTTTCATTCTCATCGGGCTACCACCCACAGACCAATGGGCAGACAGAGAGAGTCAACCAGTCCTTGGAGCAATTCCTCAGGTGTTATGTGGCCGACGCTCAGTCGGATTGGGTCAAATTCTTGCCGTTTGCGGAATTTGCACACAATAACCTGAAAAGCTCTTCCACTGGGTTTTCTCCATTTCAGGTAGTGTCAGGAAAATCTCCTAAGTTTGCTCCACTACCAGTGGTTTCAACTCCTTTCCTGGCCTTGGAAGACTGCAACAGGCCTTAATGGAGATTTGGAGGTTGGTCAAAGACAACCTGGGTAGGGCATTTCAGACACAAAAGAAACAGGCAGACAAGAGGCGATCTATAGAGTGTAACTTTTCACCAGGGGACATGGTTTGGGTGTCCACTCGGTATTTAGCCTTGAAGCAACCATCACCGAAGTTTGGTCCTCTATTTATTGGCCCGTACCCAGTGTCCAGAAAGATCAATGCAGTCACATATGTAATTGACCTCCCTGCTAGTATGAGAGGGGTAAGGTCGTTTCATGTTTCTTTACTGAAACCTGCGGTGCATGTGAGTTCCTCTCCCCCCCTCCCCCCCCCCCCCCCCCCCCCCGGTGGTGGTCGATGACCAACCAGAATATGAGATCGAAAGAATTTTGGATTCTCGTTTTGTACAGAATTCTGTACAATACCTGGTTCATTGGAAGGGTTATGGGCCGGAGGAAAGATCTTGGGTGCCGAGTCATCGTCTCCATGCTGAGGAGTTAAGACAAAACTTTCATAAGGCACATCCCGAGAAGCCTTGTAGGAAGTGTCCGGAGTCCACTCCTCAAGGGGGGGGGTTAGTGTAACATGCGGCGGGGATGCCACCGTGGCGGAGAGCGGCATGTCCGCCGCCTCTGCATGTCAGCCGGTGGCGGTCCCCGCCTCGCTGTCATGGACAGGTCCTTCGGCCGCACACAGGGTACGGGCTATGCATGCGCGCGCCCGGCGGCAGGACCTTTGTGCAGCTAGACGGAGAGTCAGCTGACTCGCCGGTCAGCTGACTCCAGCTAGCTGCCGGATTGGCTGGGCGGCTGGGTGGCGCTGCAGAAGCGCTCCCAGCATAAAAGGAGCTGTTTGTCAGTTGCTCCTTGTCTGCTGTCGTGAATACCTCGTGTGCTAGCGCTCAGACCTTAGACTAGATCCCTGGTGTTGATGCTAAGGACTTCACACCAAGACTAGGACATTGCTCATATTGTATTTGATTTCCTGTGTATGATTCTTGGCTAACTCTGACTCTGATCCTGCTTTCTGACTCTGTACTTCTGCTTATCTACCTTATCTGTTGCTGAACCTTTTGCCTGATTACCGATTACCCTCTTGCCTTACGATTTTGTACCGATACTTACCTCTCTGTTGCTGAACCTTTACCTGATTACCGACTACTCTCTTGCCTTACGATTTTGTACCAATACTTACCTCTCTGTTGCCAACTCGATTAGTCTGACCCCTCTATTATCACCAGAGGACCCTTGTCTCTGGTGAGGGACTCTGTACTGTTAGGGCCCTCCAGCTCCTCTGGAGAGGTACAGCCAAGCCTATCAGTACTACTGTTGCACCAAGCACCACATTATTGTATCTCTCTGCTATACTAGTATTATTGGTGATTCTGCAGGTCACCACATAATCTGGTATAGAGTCCGCATTATTGGTGATTCTGCAGATCACCGTATAATCGGACATTTGAGTCGCTACACAGTACCTTTACAAGTATTAATTGCCTTCCATAAAAACTTAGACATTCAGATCTCCCGCACCGAAAAAGATTCTCAGGGACTATACATTCTGGTACACTGCTCCATTAACGGAATTCCTCACACCTTGCTTAACCTATACGCACCGAACCAAGGCCAAACAAAATTCTTAAGGAAATTACTAACTAAAGTAACTATCCCTAAACCTTCAGGACTCATAATAGGTGGAGATTTCAACAATGTCTACAACCACACTATGGACTCTTCTAACTCTAAAAGTAAAAAATCTTCACTAGCTCCCCTTCTTTCGAAACTAGATCTATTTGATCCATGGAGAGCATTACATGGCGATGAAAAGGACTATACGTCCTTCTCCCATGTTCATAAGTCCTACTCTAGGATTGACTTTTTTCTCACAGACAGGCATTACCTTCAAAAGATTTCTAATACAGAAATCCACAATATCACCTGTCAGACCATGCCCCAATATGCATCACTATTGATCACTCCATCCAGAGAAGCACCCTGGAGACTCAATACATCTTTACTTTTACCTGAAAAAAAACAAGAAATTCATCGCTGACCAAATATCTGAATATTTCTCACTAAATGCAGGGGGAGAAGTTGGAGAGGCTACAACCTGGTTGGCCCACAAGGCAGTACTGAGAGGCATATTAATCAAACTTGCTACACAAGCAAAAAAAGCAAAGACAAAAAGAAATTAATGATATTCTAACTTCTATACAACAATTAGAGCACTCCCACCAAAAAAATCCCACCCAGTCTGGCACCCGATCATTATTTGAGCTAAGACAAAAACTCAAAGAAGCATTGACGGTGGAATATGATTTCCAATTAGCCAAACTCAAACTTACCCACTATCATCAAAGCAACAGGGCAAGCCCACTCTTAGCTAAACTCATACAAAACAGACAAGCAAAAGCCAAAATTCTCAAACTTATTCACCCATTCTCTAAAACGACACCTTAACCAATCCCCAACATATAGCAGATGCCTTTAGTGATTTCTACTCAGCCTTATATAACCTCAAAGACGATCCCTCAACCCCTCAACCTACCACGCCATTAATTGAGAACTTTTTATTTAAAATTAACCTACCGTCAATTTCAACAGAACATAAATCCACCCTCAATGCAAAAATAACAGTATCAGAGGTGCTAAACACAATCCACACATTTAAAACCAATAAAGCTCCAGGACCTGATGGCTTATCAAATGATTACAAAGCCTTTGCTACCATCCTGGCACCCAAACTCTCATCTCTATTCAATCATTTTATCCTCTCAGACCACATACCTAAGGAATGCACTAACGCCATCATAACAGTGATTCCTAAACCAGGTAAAGATTCTACTAGCCCCTCCAACTTTCGCCCCATCTCTCTATTGAACAGTGATATAAAGATATATGCGAAAATATTAGCCAATCGCTTATTTACTATACTGCCACATCTTGTTGCACTAGACCAAGTGGGCTTTACCAGGGGTCGTCAAGCTGCAGATGGAACCAGGAAGATTATTAATATTCTACACTCCTTGGGCTTTGATCGAAGGCCTTCTCTGCTTCTAGCTTTGGATGCGGAGAAGGCCTTTGGCAGGGTCCATTGGGGATTCCTGGGTGAAGTCCTAAACAAATTTGGCATACGAGGTTTCTTTCATCAAGCTGTCATGGCCCTTTATAAAACTCCAACAGCTTCAGTTAATGTATCTTGAACTCTTTCGAAACAATTTGACATTTCGAACGGAACAAGGCAGGGGTGTCCCCTCTCCCCCCTAATCTTCATGCTAATCATTGAGACCTTTGCCAAAACTATTTGCTCTAACCTTAACATAGAGGGAATTCCCTTAGGTTCATCCTCACCAAAGATTAGTCTCTTTGCGGACGATGTCCTATTATCAGTCACCAAGCCCCTCAACTCCTTAAAACACATCACAGATACAATAGCTGAATTCTCCAAAGTGTCTCTATACAAAATAAATGAAACTAAATCCTCCCTGCTTGGTATAAACATCCCAAAACACCTAAAATCTAATATATCACAAAAGTTCTCCTACACCTGGGCAAAAAAGAGTATAACCTATCTAGGTATCCAAATACCTAACTCCATAGACCAAATATATGAATCAAATTTTCCTGACTTATTGAAAGAAGTACAGAAAGACCTAAACTGTCAAAAACCATTTGAGCTTTCAATCTCAGGCAAAATCTCAGCTTATAAATAGAGTTGGGCCGAACCTCCGATTTTAGGTTCGCGAACCGGGTTCGCGAACTTTCGCGAAAGGTTCGGTTCACGTTAAAGTTCGCGAACCGCAATAGACTTCAATGGGGATGCGAACTTTGAAAAAAAAAAAAAATTATGCTGGCCACAAAAGTGATGGAAAAGATGTTTCAAGGGGTCTAACACCTGGAGGGGGGCATGGCGGAGTGGGATACACGCCAAAAGTCCCCGGGAAAAATCTGGATTTGACGCAAAGCAGCGTTTTAAGGGCAGAAATCACATTGAATGCTAAATGACAGGCCTAAAGTGCTTTAAAACATCTTGCATGTGTATACATCAATCAGGTAGTGTAATTAAGGTACTGCTTCACACTGACACACCAAACTCACCGTGTAACGCACCGCAAACAGCTGTTTGTGTAGTGATGGCCGTGCTGGACTGGTGCGCACCATGGCGAGAGTGCAGGTTTTGGTGGCTTTACAGCCCATATGGTCGCCTGGCTGATGTAGCTAAATGACAGAACAGTGACTGTCCAGCTGATCAAATTTGGTCTGACCACAATGAAGCAACGACCTTATTATCTTTTGTGTGGCCCCCGAGACACTCATCTAGGCGCCGGTCATTGCTTCATTGTGATACGCAAGCCCCTTCACCACGGCAAGGTAATGATCACGAAGGGGAATGGGCACATGTACATGCCTTTTCTTTTGTTGTTGCAGCAGCCCGCAGTGCAGCCAGAAAAATTAGGCAGGCATGTACACGCACCAGAAAAATTATTACAGCGGCCGCTGCTAGCAGCCGCCTAAAAAATTCAGCAATCCGCCTGGCGGGTTCACTGAACACAACAGGTATGCAGTGGCGGGTTCACTGAACACAACAGGTATGCAGTGGCGGGTTCACTGAACACAACAGGTATACAGTGGTGGGTTCACTGAACAGAACAGGTATGCAGTGGCGGGTTCACTGAATAGGTATGCAGTGGTGGGTTCACTGAACAGGTATGCAGTGGTGGGTTCACTGAACAGTACAGGTATACAGTGGCGGGTTCACAGAACAGGTATGCAGTGGCAGGTTCACTGAACACAACAGGTATGCAGTGGCGGGTTCACTAAACAGGTATACAGTGGCGGGTCCACTGAACAGAACAGGTATGCAGTGGCGGGTTCACTGAACACAACAGGTATGCAGTGGTGGGTTCACTCAACAGGTATGCAGTGGTGGGTTCACAGAACAGTACAGGTATACAGTGGCAGGTTCACTGAACAGAACAGGTATGCAGTGGTGGGTTCACTGAACAGAACAGGTATGCAGTGGCGGGTTCACTGAACACAACAGGTATGCAGTGGCGGGTTCACTGAACACAACAGGTATGCAGTGGCGGGTTCACTGAACAGGTATGCAGTGGTGGGTTCACTGAACAGGTATGCAGTGGTGGGTTCACAGCACAGGTATGCAGTGGCAGGTTCACAGAACAGGTATGCAGTGATGGGTTCACAGCACAGGTATGCAGTGGCAGGTTCACTGAACAGGTATGCAGTGATGGGTTCACAGCACAGGTATGCAGTGGCAGGTTCACTGAACAGGTATGCAGTGGTGGGTTCACAGAACAGGTATGCAGTGGTGGGTTCACAGCACAGGTATGCAGTGGCAGGTTCACTGAACAGGTATGCAGTGATGGGTTCACAGAACAGGTATGCAGTGGTGGGTTCACAGTACAGGTATGCAGTGGTGGGTTAACAGAACAGGTATGCAGTGGTGGGTTCACTGAACAGGTATGCAGTGATGGGTTCACAGCACAGGTATGCAGTGGTGGGTTCACAGAACAGGTATGCAGCCAGCCAGGAACAAGTTAAGCCTAACTAATCTTTCCCTGAGAGACAGTCTGCAGCAGCTCGCCCTACTCTCACTCTCGCAGCACACGAGTGACCGTAATGGCCGCCGCTGCCTGCCTTATATAAGGGGGGGGGCTCCAGGGGCTAGTGTAACCTAATTGGCTACACTGTGCCAGCTGACTGTGATGTAGAGGGTCAAAGTTGACCCTCAAGGTGCATCATGGGGCGAACCGAACTTCCGCAAAGGTTCGCCAGCGGGACGCGAACGCGAACCACCGAAGTTCGCGTGGAACCGTTCGCCGGCGAACCGTTCGGCCCATCTCTACTTATAAAATGGCAATCTTCCCAAAAATATTATATTACTTGAGGACCCTTCCCATCGCCATTCCCTCAAATTTCTTCAAACTCTTAAATAAACTAGTTAACCAATTCTTTTTTTTTGGGGGGGGGGGGGAGGGGTAAAAAAAGAAGGCTATCATTTCAAGTCCTAACAGCTAACACATCAGAAGGGGGTTTTGGACTTCCGAATCCCATAATATATCATCATGCAGCAGTATTAGATATGTTACAGTCTTGGTGGCACAACGCCCCCGAAAAAGTCTGGGTTAATCTAGAAAAAAGCCACATTAAAGGCAACCTCACTGACCTGCTTCTATTTACCTGGTCAGCTTTACCAACACACATAAGCCCCCATCCCACAATCCAACAAACATTGTCTTCCTGGGAATTTATAAAAAAGAGGGTACCAGATAATTCACAGGGTACAATAAAACTCAACCCACCTCTCATAGCCTATAAACTAACTATTCCCAATTTAAACATAACTAGATGGCTTCAAGCTGGCATCTCTTGCCATGAAGATATATCAATAGAAAATCAACTTAATTCCTTTGACTTCCTTAAACGGAAATTCAAAATAACGGACAATGAATTCTTCACCTATGCCCAATTAAAAACATCTCTTAACTCCCCCCAGACAATGTCCAACTCAAATATACCAAAAATAATTTGGGAACACCTATCAACCTCTAAAAAGGGTCCTAGAGGAGGCATATCTTTCTGGTACAAACTAATTTCCACCAATTCCCTCCCTCCCTTAGTAAAATTTATCAAAGTGTGGGAAAATGATCTACACACCAGCATCTCTTCCTCCGACATAAAAAAAATACTCAACCTTAAAAAATTATCTAAGTGCATCACCCATACAGAGACCTACAAAAAGATTATTTTCAAATGGTATCTCACGCCCCGAATATTAGCAAAAATCTACATTCAACACTCCCCGCAATGCTGGCGAGGCTGCTCCCATACTGGCACTCTCCTGCATATCCTCTGGGAATGCCCCAAACTAACCTCCTATTGGAATAACACCTTCCACCTAATTTCAATAATATCCCAAACTCGTATAACTCCATCGCCTATTCTAGCCATATTTACTTATAAACCTAGATCAATTTCCCCCTAAACTGAGATTGGGGATTACCCACATTCTATGTGCAGCTAAACATTTGATAGTCTCAAACTGGAACCAACCAGCCATTCCTTCTATGCAGCAGCTAATTAACCTAGTTAAATACAATCTAAAACTATAATACCTTGGGAGGGCAAGGAATAATCAACCCTTATGGATTCATGAATGGTCCTTTGACTGGAATACTATATCAGCAGCCCCTACGATATAAAGTACCCCAACTGAGAGATCCAAATAACTCACCACTCATTACTAACTTAAAAGAATCTACATCAACAGTGACTGTAAAACTTCACCATTTTCCCCTCTACTTCCTCCTCTACTTCCTCCCCCCTCCTATGCTTACCCATAACCCATCCACCTGAGATACTTGCAGATCTCTTTGGCATATCCAAATCTACCTGGAATATTTCCAGGACAGTGACTTGGTTTCCCTGCCGAGCTCATCCAGATAAATAATTCCTTAGCAAAAACACTAGGCCACAATATCATAATGGTGCAACATAGGTCTCATTTTTAACCATTTTGTTTGCGTATGTCAAATAAGGGCGTTGGGAAAAAAGGGCGCCTGGTGTAAACCTTATGAGGAAATAACGTTTATCAAAAAATAAAACCTATTTTGACGATTACTATAAAGTTTATTCAAATTAAATCTTGAATTTATGTTTATCGGTTCTCATATTGTTTAAACGCTATTTATCGATTCTTTTACTGTAAAAAAGCTATTTTAAAATTAAAGTATGTAAAAAAGGGCGCGTGGATTAAACTTTATAATGAATTTTTCTTCGGAAAAAATTAAATGTTAAAATCATATTTACTTCGATTTAATCATAACTTTAAAAGTAGAAATGATGGATAGTTAAATTACTATTTACTGTTCTTATGCACTGGTGAATACTTACATTAACGTTTATATGATGTCATTAATAAATCATATTGTAACGATTAGTGAAAACTCACATAAACGATGTTTAATGCTTTTTGAGAAAACATATATTAACGGTTAACAGTTACAAACTGAAATAAACTTTTAAATGATCTTATTAATAAATCACATTATACGAATTCAGGATAACTCACATAAACGTTGTTTGATATTTAACGTTTGTAGTAAATCTGAGATAAAGATTTACAAAATAGATATCTTAAAATGTTTATTACTTTTAAACTCAATATAATATTACCGATCGAACAAGTGTATTAATATTCATTGTAAATGTACTGATAAAAATATATTTTAATTTTAGTACTACTGTAAAGTTGCAAAGTAAGGAAAGTTATCTTAACGCAATCACTTGTGAGTGTATTGTCCATACGCTGGTTGTCATAACATCTGTATTCGAACGGTTAAGAATTTAAATAATTAATACCGAATTCGAACAATTGAAATGTACTCCTTAGGGTGGCCAATAATTATCCAATCTTTTTCATCTAATCTTAACAATTCTATGTAGTGTAAGGTGAAATTCAGTGAATTAAATGAATAGATAATTCAGACAGTTACCTTATATTACATTAAAATGGCAAGATTGGATGAAAAAGATTGGATCATTAGTGGCCAGCTTTAGTTGTACTATTTCATACCTGGCACGGTTTATATATTCTCCCATGACTGCTGCTGTGCCTTTTCACTAGTGGATTCCTTTTTCGGGTTCTTCTTCTTGACGCCTCATTGCAGCTGACTTGCCCTTAAAGGGGGGTAGGGGGGTCAGGGGAAAATGAGTTGAACTTACCCGGGGCTTCTCTTGGTACCACGCAGATGACTCCTGCCACGCCTCCAGTTCACTTCTGTAATTTCAGACTTTAAAGTCTGTAAAGCACTTCGCCTGTGTAGCCGGGTCCTCACTCCCGCTGATGTCACCAGGAGCGGACTGGGCATACACAGACCAAGCTGGACTTGTGCCGTACACTCCTGGTGACATTAGCAGGAGGGAGGACACGGCAATGCAAGCGCATTGGTTTTACCACTTTAAAGTCTGAAATTCCATAAGTGGACAAGAGGCATGGCCGGAGCATCGGTGAGTGGCTCCGCGGGCACAGGACGTCTGAGGGGGACCATGGCAACACCCGGGTAAGTTCAACTCATTTTCCCCTGACCCAATACAGTGTCCCTTTAACGTACGCATAGTTTGTTACCTTCATGGACCGGTTTTTCAGCCAACGGACAAAGAATTTGCTCATCTTGTATAACACTTGTGTATGTCATGAGGTGCTAATGGTTTGGCCTACTTTTCTGTTGTTTTCTTAATGCTACTTGCTTATGTATTACTTCTGAGTTAATAGTAACAGTGGTCTGTGTTCTGTAAGGAAAACAGTAACAAGGATTGTAAAACATGCCACTGACTACAGTAGCTGATGACCCTTTTCATCTGAGTAATGTATTAATTTTCTGTAATGGAGCATCAGTGGGCTCTTGAATGCTGTTACAATTAGTGTGGAATTCTTAGCATACACAAGGTACTCGGTGTAGAAGCGCACTTTAATATAAATGCATGTACATAGTATACTTAGTACATTTTTAGGTATTTGTGTTGGTCCTGTACCACCAGCCCCTGCCATAAGTTTGTTGAACTGTACCTGGCTATCCTTCTCCATGCTCTAGCTTGTTTTTGAAGTAGTTTGCAAGCATTGTCATGGTATTTTGTGGCCTACCTGTGCTTAAGCAACCCCGGCCATGTGTGCACTTATTTGCGTACTCAACTGCATTAGCATACTGCAGTACCACAGTATGCTAATGAACATGTTATAGAGAAGAAGGAAACACGTGTACCTGCCATTTAAGTAAAATGTTAAAATATTAGTTACTGGAGAGTCCGAGCCGCTACAAAATTGTTTCAATGTACAAAAGTGATGCTGGTGCTGGTACAAGCTCAAGATATTTTTTATGTAGGCCCTATGGGTATCTATAATGTTAAAGGGTAACAGAAGTAAGAGGTATACTTGGCCTGCCATAATAACTTCCTTTTCATCAATACCATTTTCTTGGCTGGCCTTCTGATCCTCTGGCTCTAATAATAAGAGCCATAGCCCCTGAACAAGCATGCAGCAGATCAGGTGTTTCCGACATTATTGTCAGATCTGACAAGACTAGCTGCATGCTTTTTTCAGTTGTTATTCATATAATAGTGCAGAGATATAGAGCAGCAGGGCTGGCAGGCAACTGATATTGATTATAATGAAAAAATATGGCAGCCTCCATATAATTCTTACTTCAGTTACCCTTTAACATCTGGGGCTTGATTCACAAAAGAGTGCTAACTGTTAGCACGGCCGTTTTCGCGCGAATTTTCGCATAGAGCGCGCTCGCGAATTTTCGCGCGAATTGATAACGGTTTCACGCGCAAACGCGAATTTTCGCGCGGAAACGATATCGATTTTGCACGAAAATTCACATTTGCGCGCGAAAACTTTATCGTTTCACGCGAAAATTCGCGCGAAAACGGCCGTGCTAACAGTTAGCACTCTTTTGTGAATCAAGCCCCAGATGTTAAAGGGTAACTGAAGTAAGAATTATATGGAGGCTGCCATATTTTTTCATTATAATCAATATCAGTTGCCTGCCAGCCCTGCTGCTCTATATCTCTGCACTATTATATGAATAACAACTGAAAAAAGCATGCAGCTAGTCTTGTCAGATCTGACAATAATGTCGGAAACACCTGATCTGCTGCATGCTTGTTCAGGGGCTATGGCTCTTATTATTAGAGCCAGAGGATCAGAAGGCCAGCCAAGAAAATGGTATTGATGAAAAGGAAGTTATTATGGCAGGCCAAGTATACCTCTTACTTCTGTTACCCTTTAACATTATAGATACCCATAGGGCCTACATAAAAAATATCTTGAGCTTGTACCAGCACCAGCATCACTTTTGTACATTGAAACAATTTTGTAGCGGCTCGGACTCTCCAGTAACTAATATTTTAACATTTTACTTAAATGGCAGGTACACGTGTTTCCTTCTTCTCTATAACATGTTCATTAGCATACTGTGGTACTGCAGTATGCTAATGCAGTTGAGTACGCAAATAAGTGCACACATGGCCGGGGTTGCTTAAGCACAGGTAGGCCACAAAATACCATGACAATGCTTGCAAACTACTTCAAAAACAAACTAGAGCATGGAGAAGGATAGCCAGGTACAGTTCAACAAACTTATGGCAGGGGCTGGTGGTACAGGACCAACACAAATACCTAAAAATGTACTAAGTATACTATGTACATGCATTTATATTAAAGTGCGCTTCTACACCGAGTACCTTGTGTATGCTAAGAATTCCACACTAATTGTAACAGCATTCAAGAGCCCACTGATGCTCCATTACAGAAAATTAATACATTACTCAGATGAAAAGGGTCATCAGCTACTGTAGTCAGTGGCATGTTTTACAATCCTTGTTACTGTTTTCCTTACAGAACACAGACCACTGTTACTATTAACTCAGAAGTAATACATAAGCAAGTAGCATTAAGAAAACAACAGAAAAGTAGGCCAAACCATTAGCAAGTTTTCGCGCGCAAACGTGAATTTTCGTGCAAAATCGATATCGTTTTTGCGCGAAAATTCACGTTTGCGCGCGAAACCGTTATCAATTCGTGCGAAAATTCGCGAGCGCGCTATGCGAAAATTCACGCGAAAACGGCCGTGCTAACAGTTAGCACTCTTTTGTGAATCAAGCCCCTAGTGTTAAAGGAGTACACATCTCAAGTATAAGATGAACTTGTTTAACAATAGTTATTTATCAACGATTATTTATGTTTTCTCTAACTCCTACAAGAAAATGTCCACAAATTTTTCATTTCAAATAAAACTTTTATTGAACTGTAATATAAAGCATTTTTTTTATTGAAAGATACATCATACATAAACATTAAAACAGATGTAATAAAACAATGTTTTACTTATTACATACTTACAACAATCGCATTTGCAAAAAGTGATCAAAAATTAAACAAAGTACAAAAAATCTGCTTTCTCCATTCCCTTGTTGCCAAAGATATACATGTATATATTAGTTTGCTGTCCGCAAGCATGTTGGGCTCCATGCAAGTTGTAGAGCTGCATTACTCATTAAAGTGAACCTTGAAGAATACTGCAACATAAATGTGACATTATGAGAATAACATGTGTATGTACAGTGCCTAGCACACATATAACTTTGCTGTGTTCCTCTTATTTCTTTCCCTCCCTACCTGAAAGAGTACAATATCAGGTATGTAAGTGGCTGACTCAGTCTTGACTCAGACAGGACGTGACTACAGTGTGATCCTCATTCATACTAAATTTCAACTATAAAACACTTTACTAGAATAAAATGGCTCCTGAGAGCAAGAATGATGTGAAAATAGGGTAATTTCTTATCAGTGAGGGTCACACTGTAGTCACTTCCTGTCTGAGTCAGGACTGAGTCAGCCACTTACATACCTGATATTTTACTCTTTCTGGCAGGAAGGGAAAGAAATAAGAGGAACACAGCATATATGGGAGACACAGTTATATGTGTGCTAGGCACTGTATATACAGATGTTTATTTCATTATGTCACATTTCTGTTGAGGTATGCTTGAAGACTGAAAAGAAATGAGTTAAACTCACCTGTGGCTTTTAAAGAGACACTGAAGCGAGACAAAATCTCGCTTCAGCTCTTATATATAGCAGGGGCACTTGTGCCCCTGCTAAAAGGCCGCTATTCTGCGGCTAATTGGGGGTCCCTGACCCCCAACCCACCCCCCTGCAAAATCTATGACCAACTTGGTCGTAGATTGTGTTCTTCCTGGAGGCAAGGGCTAACGGCTGCAGCCCTGCCTCCATGCGCGTCTATCAGACGCGCATCGCCGCCTCTCCCCCGCCCCTCTCAGTGAAGGAAGATTGAGAGGGGCGGGGGAGAGGCGGAGGTACGCGTCTGACAGACGCGCATGGGGCAAGGCTGCGGCGGTTAGCCCTGCCCCAACCAGGAAGCGCTCCCCCGCATCACGTAGGGGATTTCGGGGGGTAAGTGACCCCCAATAAGCCACGAGATAGCGGCGTTTTAGCAGGGGCACGCATGCCCCTGCTATATATGAGGTCTGAAGCGAGATCTATTCTAGCTTCAGACTCTCTTTAAGAGCCCCGAGCATCTGAAGGGTGCTCTTGAAGTCAGTCCGTGTCCCCCCATTGTCCTGCGGCGGACACTTCTGGTCCTGTGTGTGAGATTTTGGCACCAAGGTTGTGCAGGCAGCGCTTTGTGAATTTAACATTATTGTTTGTGATTGATAATTCCTTTGCAGCATCAGTATCTTTAACAATAACTAAAATAAGACTATGTGCAAACAAACAGAGAGAAACAACAACAATGTAAAATTAGGCGTACATTACTTTTCTCCTATGTTGATGTCACTTTCAGTCAAAAATGAATTTTTTTGACAAAGTCCATTTCTCGTTACTTGACTCTGTGTTAAGTTTAAGCTATTCACCACGTAGTATTTCAACTAGATGCTGGTTGTGTTTCCTAATCTGAACAGACTCCTTTTCTGTCCAATATTTTGGTCAATAGTTTAAAAAAACTTGGTTTTGTCTGATATCGACAATTGACTGTAAGTGACAGTAACATAAGATAAAAGACATTGTATGGCACCGCAGCTCGGTCGGTCCCTTTTCCTCTATTTGGATCTTTTCCAAGGCCTTGCTCTTAAAGAGAACCCGAGGTGGGTTTGAAGAATATTATCTGCATACAGAGGCTGGATCTGCCTATACAGCCCAGCCTCTGTTGCTATCCCAAACCCCCCTAAGGTCCCCCTGAACTCTGCAATCCCTCATTAATCACAGCCAAGCTGCTGCCAAACAGCTTGTCAGGGCTGGCTGTGTTTATCTCTATAGGGTCAGTCTGCTGCTCTCCCCACCTCCTGCAGAACTCCAGTCCCCGCCTGCATCCCTTCCCTCCCTGCTGATTGGAGGGAAGGGATGGGGCAGGGACCGGAGTTCTGCAGGAGGCGGGGGAGCAGCTGAGACTGACACTACAGATGTAAACACAGCCTCACAGCACGGCTGTGATTTATGAGGGATTGCAGAGTGCAGGGGGACCTTAGTGGGGTTTGGATAGCAACAGAGGCTGGGCTGTATAGGCAGATCCAGCCTCTGTATGCAGATAAAATTCTTTAAACACACCTCAGGTTCTCTTCAAATAGTTTGTAGTGAAACTGAGCGCGAGTGACATGTTATTGTTCGAGGAAAGCTCATGTCAGTCATCGCCACACTGGACGCTTCTTCTCATCAGAGAGACCGGCGTGGCAGTTAGGTCCAAGCGCAATTGAACCATGATTGCACATTACTAGCACGCTGTAGTCAACAATGACACAATGTATTAGTCGAGGTGACGAGTGGAAAAAACTTAAACTTAAAAGGAGCACGAGACTCATGGTCACTATCGCCCACAGCCATTTCTGACTTGGCCCCTGGAGAAGAGCAACAATGGGCTCAATTCAATAAGCAGTGAAGACTAGTCGTCAGATTTTTTTAGTGTACTGGTGGTTTTGTGTAATTTTGTACACCTGTTTTTAGACCCGGTGTAACATTTAGTAATTACACAATTCACACAGGCAAACAATGACTAACCACACCCACTTTTTCTGACACAGATTAGACGAGCGGATTTCTGTTGGTAAACTAATTCAATGTGGTATTGTACACAGGGGCGTAGGAATAGGCCCTGCAGCCCCTGCGCCCGCGGGGGGGCCCGCCCCCCCCCCCTGGGGCCCGCTCGGGGCCGTTTTGTGGGTGCTGGAGGGGTGGCAGCATGAGGGGAAAGCCTTGCCCACAGTCGGCGGGGAGAGGGGTAGTTCCCCCCTCTCCCTCACCTCGGGGCTCTCCCCTCTGCGCTCCCCTCCAGCTCGTAAGTGTCTGTGGGGCTGTGGTGGGCAGCGAGCGGCGGGCAGATACATACCTGCTTCCGTGCGTTCCATCGGAGACTTCTCCCTCTAGCGGCTGACGTCACTTCCGGAAGTGACGTCAGCCGCTAGAGGGAGAAGTCTCCGATGGAACGCACGGAAGCAGGTATGTATCTGCCCGCCGCTCGCTGCCCACCACAGCCCCACAGACACTTACGAGCTGGAGGGGAGCTGGAGGGGAGAGCCCCGAGGTGAGGGAGAGGGGGGAACTACCCCTCTCCCCGCCGACTGTGGGCAAGGCTTTCCCCTCATGCTGCCACCCCTCCAGCACCCACAAAACGGCCGCGAGCGGGCCCCGGGGGGGGGGGGGGGGGCCCGCTCAGAAAATCTGCAGGGGGGCCCGGTGGGGCCTAGTTACGCCCCTGATTGTACATGTGACATTGGAACTTTTTGAATTAATTATGCATGAGTTGATTGTACCCAGAGTGGAGCTCATCAGAGGAGAAGGATGTCACTTATAGCTACTAGCTTGTGAAATGCATCTTTTGATCATTTCCCCTGCTTTACCCACCTAATTAACTAATTACCCACCTAATTAACTAAAAAACAGGTGTAATACATTTGGTAATACCAAACTCCCCTTTGATGCAACAGACAAAACGATCAGTACATTAAAAACCATCTGTAGACAAGTCTTAACTGCTTACTGAATTGAGGCCAATGACTTTGTTGGACCTCCCCACCTACATTGTGCTTTATAAAGCACAGTATTTCTTCGTAATTTTATTTCACTTACTGCTGTGAGTGCCTTCAAACTAAATTTCAATTCAACATTCCCATGCAACAACTCAATAACTGAACACACTAATAGAACAAACAAATGTAGTGTTGAGTCACTTTCAACCCACTAAAATTTAAATATAACGTTATCCCTAAAAACAGAAAATTTTACCTTTGTCAGTACTCCGATTGTACCACAGTGTTTCCTCTCTCAATTTTTTTTTTTTAAAAAACAGGCGTGTATGTCCAGTGTATGTGCTTGTTGATATTAAAGAAGGACTGGAGGGGAGGTCGGGGCAAAATGAGTTGAACTTAGCCTGTGCTTGTAATATCCCCCACAAGACATCCTGTGCCCACGGAGCCACTCACCTATGCTCTGGCCACTTATGCTCCGGCCCCACCTCTTGTCCACTCCTGTAATTTCAGACTTTAAAGTAGTAAAACCACTGCGCTTGCGTTGCCGAGTCCTCTTTAATGCTAATGTCACCAGGAGTGTACGGCGCAGGCACAGACTATACAGGGACTGCACAGTATGCTCCTGTTGACATCATCAAGATTGAGGTCACGGTGTAATGTCTGATTACGCTGCCTAAAAGCTGCCCTCCATGGCATACGTGTGCAGACATTACTTCCTCATTAAGCCCAGGGAAGGACAGCATAATCAGACATAGGACAGCTCAGACTCTGTGCTTCTGCAGAGCTGCCGTCCAGTGGTATTTAATCCACAGCACTTCCGGGCTGTTAATGTGGTCTATTGTAGAGGCTGGCTGCAGGGTGTATTGTAATGCACTGATGGTGGCCGATAGTTGGAGGAGTTTACAGGACAGGTCGGTAGGTTAATTTGCAGGGCAGACAGCAGTCAGAAGTGATACATTATCCTATCAGACATCTTTCGTCTAGCTGCTGTTCCGTCTGCAAATTTATACATTAACTGCACTTTTTTACTTCTGACTGCTGTCTGCCCTGTAAAGTCATCAAATGTCCTGTCCTGTCAGTAATCTCATAAAATCAGCCACCTTCAGCGCAGTACAATTGACCCTGCAGCCAGTGCAATAAACCCTGCAGCAAGCACAATACAGGAAGCACTATGCAGCCTGTGTTTGGGGCAGCTTAAAACTTATGCATCTGCGCATGTGGTTAGAAATGTCAAATGATCCAGTGTGATTCTACACGATGGTGATATTGAGCATGTGCGTTAGCGTAATCGTTAGGGCTGCGTAATCGGACACTACACCGGCAACGCAGGCGCAGTCGTTTTCCAACTTGAAAGTCTAAAATTCGATAAGTGAACCGGTGGCGGGGATGGAGCATCTGTGAGTAGATGCGCGGGCACAGGATGTCTGTGGTGGAAAATTACAAGCCCAGGGTAAGTTGAACTCATTTTGCCCAGACCCCCCTACAGAACTCCGTTAACATGCCCACTTAGCTTGGTAACAGTGGACCATGATTTTCAAGCAAAACAATGGAATGATGTAATGTATTAATTGTGATATCAATGTTCAAAGCAAGTACTGAAAATATTTTTGTGACGGTGCACCTTGATGTGAAATAGAGACAAAGTAATCTCATGTATTGTAACATAAAGATCATTGTGAACATCCAAAAAAATTAGACCTAACATGCTTTCAGTTTCTCAATGGAATGCACAGCCTTTTTTTTTTTTGCAGATAGCAGATAAAATGCCTGAGTGAGCATTAGGTGTACTTTGGCTGTAATGAATCCTGAGCTAAGCTAGCAGGCAGCAGGCTTTAACTTGAAAATACAGAATGAATGCAAAGTTGCTTACTTTTTCAGGGCTAATTAGAAGCCAACTTTGCAGCGAAGTTCCTAATTTAACACAAAGGTAGGTAGTATTTTTCTCTACTGTTGACACTGATATTTATGTTAAAGACTAAGTATCAGGCTAAAAACGAAAATGTAAGTCTCTATTCTTCTATGTTAAACAGTGTGGATGGAAGACAAAAATGCATTTTTTCATTTAAAAAGCTCTGTGATTTTGCTTTTATCTGAAAAGCAATCCTCTGTTTACACAGTATGACAAGAAGTACGGAAGGCCGACAGACTGAAGGAAGGTTTATTTTTTTTTCAGTGCCCTCTGAAGCCTATGAAGCCAGTGAGGCGAAAGAAAGAAATAAAAATCTTCCTTCTGTCTGTCGGCCTTTCTTACTGCTTATCATAGTGTTTAAACACAGGATTGCTTTTCTGCTAAAAGCAACATCATAGAGCTTTTTAACTGCAAAACTACCTTCTTGCCTTCCTTCCACACTGTTTAACAAAGGAGAATAGAGATTTACATTACCTAGTATAACCTGATTCTCTTTAAAAATGTAAGTGTTGTTTGTGTCTGGTTCCTTAACAATGTTTTCCATTTCAAAAGGTCCACTATGCTGTAAAAAAAGACCAATTTGTGATAGTTGCAAGCATAAAAAATGAAAATAAAATGTAAAAAGGTAACAAAAAAACATTTTTGGTACATTCAACAACACATTAGTAATTACCTATGTTGCGGTTGCTTAAAGAGAACCCGAGGTGGGTTTTAAGAATGTTATCTGCATACAGATGCTGGATCTGCCTATACAGCCCAGCCTCTGTTGCTATCCCAAACCCATTTAAGGTCCCCCTGCACTCTGCAATCCCTCATAAATAACAGCCACGCTGCTGACAAACAACTTGTCAGAGCTGGCTGTGTTTATCTCTATAGTGTCAGTCTGCTGCTCTCCCCGCTTCCTGCAGAACTCCAGTCCCCGCCTGCATCCCTTCCCTCCCTGCTGATTGGAGTGAAGGGACGGGGGCAGGGACCGGGACCGGAGGGAAGGACGGGGGAGCAGCTGAGACTGACACTACTGATGAAACACAGCCTCACAGCACGGCTGTGATTTATGAGGGATTGCATACTGCAGGGGGACCTTAGTGTGGTTTGTGATAGCAACAGAGGCTGGGCTGTATAGGCAGATCCAGCCTCTGTATTCAGATAACATTCTTTAAACCCTCCTCGGGTTCTCCTTAAAGTAGCTCCTAAACATATTGGATCTATAAGACTTATTTGAGTAGGCCATGTAAGCATGGGTGTATTTTATGCAATGAGTGGAGTCATGGAAAATGACATAGCCGTTTTAAGTAGATAAAGAATGTATACGGTAACCTTTACTTTTATAAATTCAATATTTGAACAGTTGTGAAGAGCAACTGCCATTACAACAAAATAAATGACTGTTATTCACACTATGCTGAGATTGAGTAATCAAAAATGTTTACTCACTGTCAAAGTACTTCAACCTACTGTAAGCGATATCATCATAGGAGTGAATTTTTTTTTCCATCAATGTGCATAGTTACATTATGTTACCTTATTTTGAAATCGATTTTGAACATTGTACCCCAAAAATGTTTTTCAAGTGAACAGTACCGTGACATGTAAGCATGTGAAACCTCACACTTATGGGTACACAGTGATGGGGTGGGGGGAAAAAGATTTGAAGCTTCCCGATGCTTGTAATGGTTCATACACAAACACACTTTGTTCCCGCAGCTACTCACCGATGCTCGGGCTACGCCACGGCTTCAAGGGAAACAGAGAGAAAAGAGAATTTTTTTATACATACATGGATCTTACCGCAGCTCCACAAACACTAATCGCTCCCACACCGCGGTCCTCTGCTTCCTCCTTTGGCCTGTTGCGTGTCACGTCCTTCCAGGGGGCGCGTCCAGAGTATGCCAGTGAAGTACGCTCTTTGCGCATGTACAGCAGCCGCTGGAGAGGTAAGCAAGGAGCAGACTTCCGACTCGCCAATCGCCCTGGAAGGACGTGACCCACACCACAAAACGGAGTAAAGTGAGGACCCCGTCGTGGGAGATATTAGTCTTTATGTAGCTGCTGGAAGACCAAGGTATGTATAAAGAACTTTACCGCTTTCCTCTCTAGTTTCATTTTATGTATGAGGTTTCTGACTTTAAAGTATAAAATCCATGGGCCCTTTTTTTCATCTCCTCAATCATGCTGATGTCACTAGGAGCGTACTACGCAGACACAGAACACTGTGTACCTGCGTAGTACGCTCCAGCTCACATCAGCGCGAGGAATGGCACGCCAATGCAGGTACAGTTTTTATTAAACTTTAAAGTCTCACATTTCTTTTTAAAAAACTGTAGGCCAAGCCAGGAGCATGGTTGATTACCTGGACGGTCATTGGATGTCCGCGAGGGACCATGTCAAGCACAGGTTACCTTAAAAATATTTTTTCGTGGGAATCCTCATATTGTCACTTTGAAGATAATGCAATACTTGATTACCATTGTGTTTTGAGATTGCAACAGATCAGTAATTATTTGGTTTCTGAAAAACTACTTCTATTTTTGTTATGGGCATATGTTAATATTTGTGTCAATGGATAAAAAAAATGGTATTACTGTTGAAGTACTATTCTGTAGGTCTAATCCTCAAAATCGGAACTCTCTGCCTGTCTGTAATTGTTTTTGTGTTTTCTTCGCTTGTTTTTTTGTTTCATTTCCTTCAGCATTCCCTTTTGGTTATCCAACATTTGTTTCTGTCCCTCAGCTATGGTAGCCAGTAACTGTAGAGTTGTTTGTTGGACCTCTAGTAATTTGCATGTCATATCAAACTCCCTGTTGTGAGCAGGCACTATTTGCATACTACCACTACAAGCTGTACTAGTTAGTTGCGCAGGTTTGTAATATGGTTGTAGTGCTTGACAATCAGATTTGGCTTGAGATTTTCTACCTGATAGTACCTGTAACGTATCCTTTCCTGCTCTGCCAATACCTATGTCTTCAGTCAAACTACTATTTGGTGAATCAGAGTGTACATTACCACAACCACTATCACTTCCAGCATCTACTACATAATTACCATCAAAAACTACTGATGGTCTGCAACTTGTAGGATTGTCATTCCTAAGCACGTTATCACCAGAATTTTCTTTACGTACACTTCGTGGACTTTATTGATGCCTATTGTTTACCTTTGGTGCAGAAACATTTGCATAAGTAACCAAACTATCACTGATGTTGTTAACATTTGTGGTAGCAGATTTTTTTTAAAATACTTTAACAGTATTTTGTACTGCATTTCCATCTGTTTTCATTGTATAATGCATATCAGAGACTTTGTACACGTTAAGTACATCACAAGTTTTATGGTTTTTACCGTGTCCACGCTTTTCTGGTTTTCTTGCATTTTCAGCCATTTTGTTTCCAACACTGCCTTTATCTGCTGTTGCATTGGAAGAAGTACCTTTCTGTTGCCTGATAGGGTGACTAATTACCATTTGTCCAGGTAAGTTCCTTGTTTCTTGATCTCTTTCTGAAGGTTGTTCTGGTTGATCATGCTGATTTGCAGTGTTTGACGAAACGGAGCTTGAGTACTGTGGTGGATTTGAGGTTTTCCTTTTTCTGTACGGTCTTGTAACTGGTTGATACAGAGAACATGGATTTAATTTTGTTTGATATGCATACAACCTTCACATACAACAATTACAACTAGAAAAAAGTGTACTTCTAAGTAAGTAAAGGTACAAATACCATTAATATATTAAGATGCATTGAAGTGACTGGTGCTCGTTGAAAAACAAAACCACAATGCTAAAATTTTCCTGCAAACACTGTTCTCTTAACATACATACCGATATATCATAAATTAGATCACTACTTTCAAAAATCTCAAAAATTTCATAGCTCACAGCCTCCAATCGTCTTTATAAAAGCAATTTAATTACAGGCCAATTACAGCAATGTTAAAATAATGGTTGATTATTACACTTTTCATAGTGTCCATGATATTTGCTTTTTCAGCTTCGGGGCTTATAAAAAAGACTAAAACATAGGCCGGATGAATTGTGAAGGTGAGCTGTTGTGAAGGTGACCTGGCTGCCTATTTCGAACGATGATTGTAAAGAGGAATGATTAAAGTTAAACTTAGTTAAGAAGTGATACAGAGTCTGTCATATATATATACATGTAAGCAATGCTAGTTAACATGCACTACTTGTGATCATCTACCTTTAAAAACATTACTACTAAACCTTGAATAAGTAAGCAGGAAATTTTTGTAGTTTACAACAATAATGTACACTTAAAAACCACAAATGGATAATACGGTGATACCTTTAAACAATTTCCGGCCGCGTAACCCAGATACGCGGCGGCAAAGTGGCAGCCTTACGGACCGCCAAAGGCGCAAACGCGGCGGTTACCTAAGGCGTGGCTGGGAAACCATCGCGTCACTGATGACGTATGTTGCCCACTGCAACTTTCTCCGCCCAACAGCAGCTACAGCTTGCTGGCCTTTTCCAAGTGCGGGCGAGCTGCTAACTCCGCCATCGACGCATACCAAGCATATGATACGTTTTTTAATGTATGCAAAGCGTATCATACAGGCTGCCTCCAGCCCTGGTGGTCACAGTGTTTAAGGGACCACCAGGGCAGGCTGCAGCCACCCTAGTCTGCACCAAGCACAATGATCCTCCCCCACCCCTGCCCCCTGATCACCACAGCACCCCTCCGATCACCCCCCTGCCCACCACCCAAAAACCTATTGAAAACCAATCACCCACCTAATCACCCATCAATCACTCCCTGTCACTTTCTTTCAAAGTTTTTTTTTAGGTCCCTAACTGCCACCCGGGGGGGGGTTCTGATCACCCCCACACCTTGGATTCTCCCAGACCCCCCCCCATACCCCCCCCTGTGTACTGTATACTGTTCCCCCCCTGTAATAACACACCGTTCATCACCTTTCAATCACCTATCAATCACCCATCAATCGCTAGCTGTCACTTCCAACCATCAGATCAAAATCTAACATGCCCCTAGTGCGCATCTGATTACCCACCCACAACATTAGACCGCCCGAAGAACCGCCGTCATATAACCTCCCTAGTGCATTGTTTACATCTGCTCTCTCCTCTAAACACCCACTAATTAACCATCAATCACCCATCAATCACCCCCTATCACTCCCCCCCCCGAGCACTCCTATCCACCAGATCCGGCCCTAATTTGCAGCATTTTAGAAAGAAGACACCACAAGCTATTCCGTTAGGTGTATGATCAGTTCATACAAGTTTTCCATTAATTTTCTTGATTTAGGTGAAAATGACAACTTCTGAAAAAAAAAATAAAAAAAAAATTCCGCTAACTTGTGGAACAAAAAATTAACTGTTCTATAAAATACCCATACTCCAAAAAAAATACCTCGTGGAGTCTTCTTTCTAAAATGTGGTCACTTGTGGTGTTCCTATACTGCCCTGGCATTTTCGGTGCCATAAACCCTTAGTAGTGGAGAATACAAATGCTTCAAAATGACCTGGGAAATTGACGTTGGTCCCCTTACCGCACCTAAGCTGCTACAAAGTGCCACACATGTGGTATCGCCGTACTCCGGATAATTAGTATAATGTGTTTTTTTATGTGGTGTTTTTCAACACCTACCCATGGTGGCTTGGCGAAATATCTCTTTAAAAGGATAATTGTGTGTTCGAAAAAAAAATTATGGTCATTTACATAGCTATTTTGCCCACCCAGCATGGGCATGTGTACAAATACACCCCAAAACACATTATACTACTTTTCCTGAGTACGGAGATACCACATATGTGACCACTTTTTTGAAGCCTATGCGCGCTAAGGGGCTCAACGTCCTATGAGCACATTTAGGCTTTACAGTGGTGCTTACAATTTATCAACCACAAAAATGCCATGACAGTAAACACACCCCACAAATGAACCCATTTTTGAAAGTTGAAACCACAAGGTATTCAGAGAGGGGTAGGATGAGTCTGTGGCAGATTTCATTTCTTTTCTCACATGTTATCAAAAAATGAATTTTTTTGTTGTTTTATTTTCAGTTCATAGTGTCAATCTCCTTGAACTTGTGACCAAAAATAAAACCTTCTATGAACTCACCGTGCCTCTTATTGAATAATTTGTGTTGTCTTCTTTACAAAATGGAGTCATTTGGGGGGTATTTGTAGTATCCCTGAATTTTAGCCCCTCATGAAACCTGACTGTTGATCAGAAAATTCTGAGATTGTTTGAAGAATGGGAAAAAACACTGTTGGCACCATAGTTTGTAAACGATACAAATGTCAACAAATGCAATACATGTACACTTTTTTTTATTTTTTTGTAGCAAAGACATGTAAGTGAATAACTTTTGCGCTGAAATGTATATGAAATGTAACTTAATTTTCCAGTTGTCAGCACAGAAATTTTAATACAACATTCTTTGGACAAAATTATTTTTCTTTTTGATTAATATAATAAAAACTAACAATTACAGCAGCAATCATATTGCCTCAAAGGAAAGCTGTATTAATGAGAAGAAAAGGAGTAAAAATTCATTGCGGTGGTAGGATGTATGACCAAGCAATAAACCGTGAAAGCTGCAGTGGTCTGAATGTAAAACAATTGCCTGGTCCCTAAGTAGAAAAAAGACTGTGGTCCTGACGTGGTTAATGACTGCTGTTAAATGCCTGTTTACAATATTTTTAAACTTTACCTTTTCTCTACAGGCATTACTTATGAGCGCGCCCAGACTGGTGCTGCTGCTCTCTAAGGCTGCTCCAGACATTACATCTCATTTCTGCTACTTTAAACCTCTTAATGGAAAGACTGTACCGAAATTTCAGTGGATTCTAATGTATCACTTCTCCAGCAACACCTATAACCTTTCAGAACACCTGGATTACTTGGGATGGCAAAGATTTAAGCTGGATTGGATCTTCCTTGGTATCACACACGGCTGAACACTGCACACCTTCCTTGGAATTGACCTGAGACCTTAAAGACTTTCTGCCTCTTTGTGCCTGCCCTCTCCCATCCTGTGAGTAACTTTCATCGATTATCTACAGCATCTATGCTCAATAGACTATATTTTTCTACATATATTATATATTATATCTTCAAACTCCTAAACAAAGGACTGTGTTTTCAAATCCATGCTGTCCATCCATACATCTCTGTGTAAGGACAATTCAGTCTATACAGGCCCTTTGATCTCTGCAGGATACCAGCCACAGCTGTGAACGTTCACACCTTGACTTTAAATAGGGCCTTTCTTAGCAGGAGCCCTGAGCTGTCTCTTGTCTATTCTAATGTGTAAACATCAATATTCAGCACAGACACTTCTAGCTGTATACCAACCAAGAAATATATATCCAATTGACAAATCAACAATAATTCTACTTAAGTCTGTTGGAATCTACAGAAAGACAAAGAGAGGATCCAGGGGATGTGGGAAAAGACGTTATTCACTGCAGAACCAAAATAACTCTGTGACAAAATCTACAGAGTACCCCCAGCCAACAACCCTAATAGCTCCAGCACAATCCAGCAGAGGCGACAGCCACACATCTGGAGACTGTTCCCTCCTGGAGTCCTCAATCTCAGACCTCAGCTCCCAGGGTAGCCCCATCAAGGCTGTCCTCTGCAACGTCAGATCAATAAACAACAAAACAGCAATCATACATGATCTAATAGAGTCTTCTGATCTGGCCTGCCTGACTGAAACCTGGCTTTCTGAACCTGTTGGCCCCACCCTGGAGGCAGCTGTGCCAACAAACTATTCCGTGATATACTGCAACAGGAAAGAACGCAGGGGAGGAGGGGTTGCACTTTGCTTTAGATCAGCTTTGAAAATCAGACCACTTACTGTAGGTCCTACCAACTCGTTTGAATGCTTGGGGGTGCAACTTTTAGCTGAGGAAAACATTAACATATTGCTGATCTACCGCCCACCAGAAAAATACTCAGACTTCCTTGAGGAACTTGTAGACCTCCTATGCAACCTAACACTGGAACACCCCAGATGGATTGTTCTTGGAGATTTTAATACATGGGTGGACGACTCCTCTTCACAATTTGGAAAAGAGCTACCTCGTGCCTTACATGAACTGGGCTTCCTCTAATCAATCAGCTCTGCTACTCACAGGAAAGGTCACACTCTGGACCTTATATTCCATACTGGGCTGTCAATAGCCAATGTGGAAATTAATCCTGTTGCCTGGTCAGACCATCACACTATCCACTTCTCCCTCTCAATACTAGCCGTCAAACACCAGGTCAAGAATCAAATAAAATATCGCCGCTTAAAAGGGCTAACACCTCAACATATCCGAGATAACCTTAGCTTTGATGAATTGACTGACTCCAGCTTGGACCCTGATACTCTGGTGTTTAAATACAACAAATGTGTGTCCTCCACCTTTGAGACCATTGCTCCTCTGCGCACCAAATATCTTACTCCACACCATCATGCACAGTGGTTTGATAACGCTATGAAAGAGCTGAAAATACAAGGCCGAAAACTTGAGAGGCTGTGGCGCAAATCTCAGTCCCCAGAAGACAAACATGCCTTAATCCTCCACTTGAAGAGCTACCAAAAGGTAATCACGGGAAAAAAATCATCCTTTCTATCACAAGAGATTGCAAATGCAGTTAACAAACCAGCCCACAGTGGAAAAACTCTGCAACCCAGCATGTCAAAAACTTAATATCGAGTCTTCAAAGGACCTCTGTGACCAATTTTCCCATTTCTTCACAGACAAAGTCTCCGCTATAAGGTCTGCCATCCAACTTACAGCATCTGAGCCTAATATAGCGCCGAAGACCATTTTCAGAGACAACGTAACACCTTGGTCAAACTTCAAAGAAATTGATGAAGAAGTCACATCAAGCATCCTCCTTCACGTCCGCCTAACTACCTGTGACCTGGATCCTGGCCCAACACAGTTCATGTTGAACTGCCCCGACCTGTTCGTACCGGTATTCCTCAAAATTGTTAACTGTTCCTTACAATCAGGGATACTCCCTGCTTTACTGAAGGAAGCAATCATCAGGCCTCTCCTCAAAAAACCCTCCCTGGACCCAGATGCAATGACCAGCTACAGACCTGTCTCTAACCTCCCCTTTCTGGGCAAGCTAATTGAAAAAGCTGTATACCTCCAGCTAGAAGCCAGAATCCTACAAAATAACAGTTATGACCCATTCCAGTCTGGCTTCAGGAAACACCACAGCACTGAAACTGCCCTCATCCAAATATGCAACCACCTGCTCATGGCAAGAGACAGAGGAGAGTGCTCGATCCTCATACTGCTAGACCTTTCTGCAGCCTTTGACACAGTTGACCATGACATCTTGATAAACAGGCTACAGGAATACTGCGGCATTGATGGCATAGTACTTCAGTGGTTCCAATCCTTCTTGAGTGGCAGAACCCACAAAGTGTCTATGGGGCCCTTCCTGTCCACCCCAGTAACACTTAAGTATGGGGTGCCCCAGGGCTCAATCCTCTCTCCCCTGCTTTTCACGATTTACATGCTACCGTTGGGAAAACTAATCCAAAAACATGGCTTGACATACCACTGCTATGCAGACGACACCCAACTATATCTTTCCTTCAAGCCTGGTGTGACAGACCCAACTCTAACTATAAACGCCTGCTTACGTGAACTACAGCAGTGGATGAATGACAACTGGCTGAAACTAAATGCAGACAAAACTGAAGTCCTTCTGATTGGAGGGCAGAGCATGATAACAAAACAACTTAACTTGCAGTCTTCACCACTGGGAATAGGAGGCACGGATCTACGCAGCTCTGATCATGTGCGTAGCCTGGGAGTTCTAATCGATGGGAATTTAAACTTCAGAACTCAAATCTCTGCTGTGGTGAAATCATCCTATTTTTACCTGAAGAACATTGCAAAAATCAAGCACCTCATACCCCCAGAAGATCTGCCAACCTTAGTCCACGCCTTCATCACATCCCGACTGGACTACTGCAATGCTCTCTACACTGGCCTTCCAAAAAAGGTCTTGTACCGCCTACAGCTGATACAGAATACTGCTGCCAGACTGCTAACCAACCAACCCCGTCACTGCCACATAATGCCAGTCCTGCATTCCCTTCACTGGCTACCTATAGAATGGAGGGTCCTATTCAAAATCGGCCTACTGACATTTAAATCCCTGAATAATCTAGGCCCTGGATACATGAAAGATATGTTACAGCTGCGTAGCAATCCCCGCATTCTCAGATCCACAGGTTCTAATAATCTAGTCATACCCAGAGTCCACTTGGAAACTTTTGGTCCCAGAGCATTCTGTCATGCTGCCCCTACGTTTTGGAACTCCTTACCTCAACAGATCAGGACAGCCCCATCCCTGGACGTGTTTAAATCCAGACTGAAAACCCACCTGTTCAGTCTGGCATTTGCAGAAATATAACTTTTGTTGTGTGAATACTTCATCCTACTAATTACTGAATCTGAGAGAGCCTAAGCGCTTTGAGTCCTATGGGAGAAAAGCGCTATAGAAATGTTATTGTATTGTATTGTATTGTATTACACAAAAATGGATACATTTCTGATAAAATTCTATATAATGCCAGAAGAAGATAGTTCACGTTTTGAAACCTTGTAAAAAATCATGTACAGGTTGTCATTAATGGTAACACCTAAATAACTGTATGTTGGTTTGATGTCTACATTTGTGCTCATGATCTAACACCAGAAAACACTTTGCTCAATAACAGAAATGTCCAATCAAACACAACTACCACAATTATTGTGTATGGTGTTGTACAGCTACTAATGTAGGTAAATACACTTACAGGTCTTCCAGTAAACTGTCATGATGAAAAGTACATAAATATGGAATCCTCCCTATATGTTAAATAACAGATCATCTTCCAGTCATACATATCGCTAGGTATAGTATGAAGTGGTGGTCACAAATATGTAAAGTCTTTGTATGCTACTTGTTACAACATGACAAAATGGGTAAAGGTAATGTTTGATTTTGGTAAAAGGATAGTAGATGTATAGGTCTGCTCATGCATTACTTGTTAATAAAGCACACAGGTTGCCTGTTGCATAGAAATAATTGTAATAGTTCCAAATTTGAGGACTGCACCCTCTACCTTTTACACTACAGTTGGTAAATAAGGAGTTGAAACAAAAATGTATTGTTGCTTGATTACCTGTAAATCTTCTCTTATCCATTGTGCAACTGCAAAAAGAAAGTAAGTTGGAAATTGTACTGAACAATAATACATTTGAGGCATCCACACTCCAGACAAAACATCATCCAACTATTAAACATGCTTTGCCACCCACAGCTCAGATCTTCTCTGTTCAAGGCTGTACATGGTTCATGGAAGTGGGATATGGGACATCTAGTGTACCTAAGGATGCATATTATGTACATTTAATGAACGGTAAAAGAAATGTATTACAATTTGTCCTTACCGAACCGTCGAGCAACTTTGGGCATAGACCGCACTGTATTTCTAACTAATTCTTGCCAGCGGTTATACTCTGCATCCTCTATGTCTGGGTCTTCCATCATCTTTACAACAAGCCGTCTACACTGTTGAAAACACTTTCTGCATCGCCATCCTGTACGCCAATTTTTTTTAATTTCAGAAACCTTAGTGAACAAAAATTGAAAAAAAAATTGAAAAGTTAAAATGAGGCAGTGCAACCCTTAATACATATACAGGCCATCGTGACGCAAAGTGAATAGAGAAACTGATTGCTAGTTAATACAGACACATTATGATGTCAATGCAGAACATTGCCTTCGTTGATAGAATTCTTCTTAATTTATCTTCTGACGAGTGCATCAAAGAAAGCAACATATGCTTACATGTACAATTTTGAAGACATCAGTTTTATTTTTTAAGGACTAGTGCCTGTGCAGGCCTTCTCTAGAGAATAAAGCGTGTATGGAGTCTGTGGTGTTATTGTGAAGGCAATTTATGTCGGAATCAAAGAGCGGATTGTTCATAAGCATCCATATCAGTGTGCACCTAACATTTAAACATATAGTGGAATATATGTAGAAGGCCTGGCTAGCAGGAAAGTATTGTGGTTGACTAAATTCTCAACCCCCAAAAAATTTTGTTAAAAAAATATATCAACTCATGGTGTTCTGTTTGAAAATTAATTCAAATACTAACAGTCATTTGAAGAGCACAGCAGAGACATGTACAGATCTTGAACAGTCAACGAGGACAGTCGGTGGGTGATCTCAGTAATTGACGAGAGAGAGTAGGTATTATAAAGTCCCAAAAAAGTAATACCGTATATACTCGCAAGCAAGCCGAGTTTTTGACCCCCCAAAAGTGGGCCAAAAGTTGGGGGGTCGGCCTGCTTGCGAGTGATGTGCCAGCATGGGTAGGTAGGTGGGCGTGGTAGTACCCCTCCCAGCTCCCCCCACGGCCGCCGCTGCTATTACCTTAGACGGCGCCGCTTCCTCTATCCCCGTCCTGCTCCAGTACCTGACTCACAGCAGCGCGCCCCTCGTCGGCTGCTGTGATGACGGAGGAAACCATAGAGAGCGGCTTCCTGTAGCGGCGATGCCGTTACTATGGGAACCGCTCTCTATGGTTTCCTCCATCATCACAGCAGCCGCCGAGGGGCGCGCTGCTGTGAGTCAGGTACCGGAGCAGGACGGGGATAGAGGAAGCGGCACCGCCTAAGGTAATAGCAGCGGCGGCCGCGGGGGGAGCAGGGAGGGGCACTAACAACCTACCCACCCACCTACCCATACTGGGACTATACTGGGGCACTATGCTAGCCATACTTGGGCACTATGCTAGCCATACTGGGGCACTATGCTAGCCATACTGGGGCACTATGCTAGCCATACTGGGGCACTATGCTAGCCATACTGGGGCACTATGCTAACCATACTGGGGCACTATGCTAGCCATACTGGGGCACTATGCTAGCCATACTGGGGCACTATGCTAGCCATACTGGGAACTATGCTAGCCATACTGGGAACTATACTAGCCATACTGGGCAATATACTAGCTATACTGGGCAATATACTAGCTATACTGGGACACTATACTAGCTAAACTGGGCACTTTACTAGCTATACTGGGGGACTACCTACCTATACTGGGCACTATACTAGCTATACTGGGGGACTACCTACCCATACTGGGCACTTTACTAGCTATACTGGGCACTATACTAGCTATACTGGGACACAATGGGGGGGATCACGCGGCCAGCATTTCCTACCCCCGGCTTATATGGGGGTCAATCATTTTTTCCTGGTTTTCCAGGTAAAAGTTGGGGGGTCGGCTTACATGCGGGTCGGCTTGCTTGCGAGTATATACGGTACTTTGCTGGTGAGTAGTTGTGACAAATAAACTAGTAGGAAAATAGAACATTCTATGTCCGTCTGAAATTGTTAGAGCCCAGAAGTATATAGAGTAGTATGAGCTGTCATTAGTGGTAGTTTGATTGGTGTTATAGCACAGCAGGTGTACAAAGAAAGAAGGGCTGTGGAGTCGTAGTCGTAGTCGTGGAGTCGGAGTCGTGGGGTCGGGCAATTTTGGGTGCCTAGATTTGGAGTTGGGAAAAAATGCACCGACTCCCAATACTAATGAATTAAAATAGAAAATATGTTAAAATGTTCTATTTCACAGAAAATAGTCATTAAAAATAATGTATATATACAGTACATATACAGTAATAGCTGTGCTTAGTCCACAAAAATGAAATAAAACAATCAAAATAATTTACTTGTGTTGCTTCAATTAAGCAATCCCCGTATATTTAAGGTCAGATATGCATATCTGATTGTGACTGTATATATGATGTGTATACAGGAATCTCTTATATCTACTAAATAACACATATACTGTAAGAATAAAGCATGATGTGTAGTTGTGTCACTAATAGAGATGGTCAATGAGATAGAAAAAATTCTGCATTGATGCTGATTTATGCAAATGAAATAAAATAATTTGATATGTTGTTAAAACTTGGTTTCTTGAATACAAATTAAAGGGTACCTGAGACGGATGAAAAGTAAAGTATTATACATACCTTGTGCTTCCTCCAGCCCCCTTCAGGGTAATCAGTCCATAGCTGTCCTCCACCACCCGGATCTTCTGCTATGAGTCCTGGTAATTCAGCCAGTCGGTGCTGTCCGGCCGCATGCCGCTCCCACAGCCAGGAACATTCTGCACCTGCGCAATAGTGCTGCACAGGTGTACTATGCTCCTGGAGACAGAGTGTGCATGCGCACTACGCCCGACTGGCTCAAGTACCATCAACATAGCAGAAGATCCAGGTGGTGGAGGAGGACAACGAGGGACTGATTAGCCTGAAGGCGGCTAGAGGAAGCCCCAGGTATGTATAAAACTTTAATTTAATCTGTCTCAGGTTTACTTTGTTACACTGTGGTACTATACTCTACATATGCACTCCAAACAGAGCTGCAGGGAACCCAATGAGAATGCTGTGCACATTGAACACAGAGGTGGTGTCTGTTTACAATCTCCTCATTTCACTGCAGAGTACCTGCACATCATTCTTACATGTACCCACACTTTCCTTGCCTAGGGCCTTATAGTTGTTCTTTGTTCCGGTTTGCACCTTTCACAAGTACTCTCTCTTAACAAGGACTAGTTTTAGTCTAAAGGAAATAAATATAGTGGTCTACACTACCTTCTCACTTCAGTTGTCTGGCAAAATCCCTAAGATTTGTCAGTTAAGAGAAGAATTTAATGTCACATACTTTTAATCAACAAAATTGTAATGTGCAAATTAGAGGAGTCGGAGTCGAGGAGTCGTAGTCGGAGCCTGAGTCGGTGGAATCACCAACTGAGGACTTTGAGTCGGTGGATTTTTGGACCAACTCCACAGCCCTGTTAGAAAGCATGAAGTTTGTTGTAGTTAAACTGGAATAATGTTGTCACCGCTGTGCATACATGCAGAGGGAGAACAACGAGGGAGTAAGAATGGTGTGCCAAGCCTCATTAGGATCCAGAGGCTTCACGCTACCTAGGTGAGTAGCCACGCAGGTGATCTTTTGCACATTACAAATGTTTGGTAACTAATAATATTAACTTAAATCCTATGATTTAATACCTGTTAGAAATATGCAGTATTTATGTATGTCAACTTACTACTGTCATCGAACTATGCATATTATTATAATCAGCTGCTTTCAAATTACCTTAACTGCGGTTTCACTATGTTGTCACAGGGGATTAATGAAATGCAAAGTTATAATTATAAACACGTAAGAGGAAATTTCAGTGCACACAAATGAGGGCAAGCAATATACTACACATATGAGGGGCATATAGATATCACAAATGAGATTGTGAATGACAGGTTTGAAGAAAGAGGTTGTTACAAAGAGGTAGTACACTATTAAAAACATACAGTACATATGGTGTTATTTCACAATGTTGCAAAATAATAAATCAATCTGTCTTGATAATTTTATATACATTTTTTATTACCTTTTCTCCTATGTACTTTTACTTCTGATTTTTCATCCGACAAACATCTTCATTCTTCTCCCTCTTTAACAGAAATTCATAATCTGCACATACGAAGCGACACAACATCAGATTTTCGGCAACTGTAAATTTTGGCATTCTGTTACGCCCAACTGTGGTTTTTGGTGAATTATTAGTGATCGTTTCAGTAACACTGTCGTCCACACTATTTTCATTATGCTCTTGGTTTGGTTGCATATTACCATGGCTGCCCATGTCATAATCATTGCTATGCACTTCAGAACTCTCTGGTACATTGTCATTCTCAACAACATCTGAATTCTCTGGTGCACTGTCATTTGGATGATCAGGAAGCTCAGAAATTGGTGGTCCATTGTTATTCTCATAGTAACTTCTGAATTACGTGTTTCATTATCACCATCTTCTTTTAAATCATTATTATTAACGTCATCACTGTCATGAAGTAAGTACTCGTCACCAACATAACTGTCATCATCATCTCCCCAACCATCTGAAGAGCTTTGGTTTCCTTGATAACCCTTCCTGCTGGTTTCAGGTTCATAGTCTTCATCATTTGCCGACCCTTGTTCACTGTCTTGATCCTCTACACAATCTTGTCCTTCTTCACCATCCTGTACACTCTTATTGTCATCCTCCTCTTCAGCATTACAATCACTGTGTTTGGAATCATTTTGATGCTCCTGTACATTTTCTGCATCCTTATATTGATTTACATAATTTACCTCATGCACCTTCACTCGGTTTCCCTCTTGGTCAGTTTCCTTTTTTGAATGTCCAATGTACACTTGCCTATCAAAACTAACATTCCCATCAGTCTCAACGGTCTCCACCGTGTTGTGACATGCAGGTCTTGTACTAAGATCCAATGCTTCCTCGTTTGCATCGTCAGAAACACTCGTATCATCGAGTGCAAGTGTAAAGTTCACTATCTCAGTTTCGGTATTACAAAGTAATGGATCACGCATAGAAACTTCATCAAAATTGTCCACCAACTCCATATCTATGTGTTTTGCACTAATAGGAACGACGTCAATGTTCACATTTGAGGCCTGCTCGTTCATGGAGCCTTCGCGCGCTTCTTCAACTAGGCCCTGATTTTCTAACTTTCGGTTTTGTGAAGATGAATCTTGTTCATTTTCACAATTCACCATATCTATAGGACTAGCCACAGTTGCTTTGTCCACAGGGACTAAAAAAATTGTGACAGTTTGGGCTTGTTCATCTACCAGTGGCATCAATGGCTGCTGCGTCACACAACTTGCATCGGATAATGTCTGACATGCGTCACCTGCATTGACGTTTTCGTCTTCAGGAATCTGTTCAGATACCTGTTTTTTTTGGGTAACTCGCTTTCCGTGCGCAGCACCGTGCTCGTCGTCGCAGTTGCCACATCGCCGCTGTTTGGAGATCCTAGTGGGACGTCCGCGTTTGCCCGGCATTGTATTTCGCTGTCTCGTCAAGTCACGCCACCTCTTCTCCACCACAGCGCCAGAGGAAAGGGCGTCACTGGCCGCACCCCTTTGTAATCACGTGTGCGCGGGAATTAACTCCCGTCATGTGACCTAATACCCGCGGTACCCATAGCTCAGAACCGCAGAGAATTTGGGGCTGACGTCAGGCAATTATATTTATATTTTAGCGCGCCCTTTTGAAGAATGTGGGAGATTATCCGATTTGTGCAAAGAAGTACACGTCATAAAATAAAGATTTTATAAACCAATCATATGCCAATGTAGTATTAATTTAACATAATTAATTTCTGCAGGTTTGATTGACACATGGTACAACCAATGGGAAATTAATACATTTTTACAACTTTACATAAAAGCACACTTGTACGTGTAGCATAGAGCCATTCATTTCTTGGAGCTCCATCACCATCGTTCATCATTCCAGCTTATTAATGTGAGTACATAAATCAGCATTATTTTTGCGATGTTTATAAATTATAAAGAGATAATTTTTATTTTTTTTTATTTTTCGGGGGGATAGCTAGTAATATTTTCCAGTCAACATAGATTACAATAAGAAGATCCACTAAGTACAAATTACTTTGCTGAATCTTTTAAAAGTAGGTTTTTGATTGGGTTGAAACTGGAATATTATTTTTTTCAATAGAATGAAGTATCGTTGAGTCTGCTGCAATATAATATTATTTACTTATAACCTTTTTTATTTATGTCTGAACAAAGTATAAATCGCTCTCTTGATGTGTGGTGTGAAACAACATTATTTCATACCATGAATAAAACTTCGGTATGGTTCTTGACGGATTGGTTCATTTTTGAGTCTCTTCTTTACTTTGAGTCGAGTTATCCAACTCTGAGCTGACCTATGCAGTACAGTTGTTGAATAATGAAGTGCCGCTGCAAAGGTTCATTCTGACCTCAACAACTATATTATTAATGGCATATTTGCTGACATAATCACAGTGAAATGGTGACGTTGTTAATACTTGTACACAGATGAAAAAATTATTTTTTGGGAGGATTTTAAAATTTTTCTGATTGGCACGTGCCTTACATTCTGACATGAATACTAATGTTCCGTCCTGTTTTTAAAGTGAAATTACAATAAAAAGCCTACCTAGTAGCATCGCATCAGTTTAAACAGTGTACGCATCACTAACGCATCTCCTGATGCGATGGTACATTAAACTGGATTTTATGAGTCTTCATACGTGCGTTGGCAGGAAACAGAAAATGTGAAGCATGCAGCTTGATGTCGGATCATAGCGGAAAGTATTCCAATTCCGAAAAAGGGTTTCACTACTTCCCAACCGCTCACTCATACCGTGCGGTGGCAAAGTGGCAGCTGCATGACCAGTGACGCACATCTGCGTCAACGCCGGCAGGATAATTAATCTGTGAACGCACGTCAGAAGACAAAAAACTGCGTTACCGCGAGAAACAACGTCACCGTGACATCATTCCATCCGCATACAAAAGACGCCAGATGGATGTTATGTAGGCGAGCGCTGGAAAAAAAACGTAAAATACACTCAGTAATGTATACAAAGCTTATTACACAGGCTGCCTAATACCATCGTGTTCCTAGTGATCGAGGGAACACGAGGGAAGACTGCAGACCTCCTTGTCTTCAATCAAGCAGACTGATTCTTCACCCTTATCAGCCACAGCACCCCTCAGAAAACACACTGACCCCCACCTCTGAGACATGTTGGCAGACACATTTACCCCCCCCCCCCCTAATCAACCACCAATCAACCCCTGTCACCGCCTGTCAATGCTAGCCATGAGATCAGAACCTAAAGAGTACTCCGTGGGCAAGCGATCATCCACGATCACCCGCAGACCAGACCTGAACACCTCTTCAGTGCATTATTTACATCTGTTTGCTATTGTAATAATCCAATGATGAACCATCAATCACCTCCTGTCAACAACTCTCACCCCTTAGCACACCAAGCCATGCGATCAGGCCATAATTTTCTCAGTGTGTGCTCCTGATCACTAGGCCAAATCCTCAGACACCCTTCCAATCACCTCACCAGTGCATCGATTTAATGTATTCTGCCCTATACTCACCCAAAGAGAAAACAATCAATTAACCCATATCACCCCCTAGCAAACATACCAAATCAAATCATGGCACAATTAGACACCTGTGTCCTTCTGATCATCCAGACAAACACTCACACGCACCACTGCAGTGCTAGAAAAATATTTTTCTGAACACTAGTGGTCTGTACCACTTCATATTTGCTGAGAACAAACGTTATGCCACAAAATACGCACCCGCCAATCCAATAATATAGCATGCCCTTAATTTTTTTTTTAAATCTGCAAGTTCCACTACATAACATTTGTTTTTAACTTCTCCATTACACGTCGCTACTGAAATAAATTGTTTAGCGGTGTTATTGGTTAGCGCTTCCGATAGCTCATATGCCCATGTTTTCTGCAGCCATGTCTAGGTATATTTTTTTTTATTTGGTCTGTACACATGGCATCTTATGTATTAGTTTTTTTGTTTTAATTAAAACAGTGTATGAGTATGGTCACACAAGCATGTTAGTTATAGTTAATACAATTTATTACCTATAGCTATCTCCTTTGTTTCTCACTCTCTCCTGTTCCTATTTGTAATTCAGATCGTTCACCGGTCAACAAGACAAGTGGTATAATTATTGGTAAGTATGTCTGAATATGATCGGAAATGTATACATTTGAAGTACATTGTAAAGAATAAGTGACTGACGCCTGTACCTTGTTTGTGCTTCTCCACAGCTTTCCTTTACTTGTGGGCACACCACCTGTCTTCCGCCGGTCCGAGGCCCTTCAGTAGCCTTCTGCCGCAGCCTGTTGGCTAGGTAAGTAAGTTAGGTCGTGGGGGGAGCTGGGCGGGTTGGCCGTAGGCTTTAGAGAGCATAGAGGCTGACTGACACCTGTACTTGTTTTGTGCTTCTCCACAGCTTTCCTTTACTTGTGGGCACACCACCTGTCTTCCGCCTGTCCGAGCCCCTTCAGTAGCCTTCTGCCGCAGCCTGTTGGCTAGGTAAGTAAGTGAGGTCGTGGGAGGAGCTGGGCGGCTTGGCCGTTAGCTTTAGAGAGCATAGATGCTGACTGACAACTGTACCTGGTTTGTGCTTCTCCACAGCATTCCTTTACTTGTGGGCACACCGCCTGTCTTCCGCCTGTCCGAGGCCCTCCAGTAGCCTTCTGCCTTATTCTGTTGGCTAGGTAAGTAAGTGAGGTCGTGGGAGGAGCAGGGCAGCTTGGCCGTTAGCTTTATAGAGCATAGAGGCTGACTGACAACTGTACCTGGTTTGTGCTTCTCCACAGCTTTCCTTTACTTGTGGGCACACCACCTGTCTTCCGCCTGTCCGAGGCCCTCCAGTAACCTTCTGCCTTATTCTGTTGACTAGGTAAGTAAGTGAGGTCGTGGGAGGAGCTGGGTGGCTTGGCCATTAGCTTTAGAGAGCAAAGAGGCTGACTGACACCTGTACCTGGTTTGTGCTTCTCCACAGCTTTCCTTTACTTGTGGGCACACCGCCTGTCTTCCGCCTGTCCGAGGCCCTCCAGTAGCCTTCTGCCTTATTCTGTTGGCTAGGTAAGTAAGTGAGGTCGTGGGAGGAGCTGGGCGGCTTGGCCGTTAGCTTTATAGAGCATAGAGGCTGACTGACAACTGTACCTGGTTTGTGCTTCTCCACAGCTTTCCTTTACTTGTGGGCACACCGCTTGTCTTCCGCCTGTCTGAGGCCCTCCAGTAGCCTTCTGCCTTATTCTGTTGGCTAGGTAAGTAAGTGAGGTCGTGGGAGGAGCTGGGTGGCTTGGCCGTTAGCTTTAGAGAGCATAGAGGCTGACTGACAACTGTACCTGGTTTGTGCTTCTCCACAGCTTTCCTTTACTTGTGGGCACACCGCCTGTCTTCTGCCTGTCCGAGGCCCTCCAGTAGCCTTCTGCCTTATTCTGTTGGCTAGGTAAGTAAGTGAGGTCGTGGGAGGAGCTGGGCGGCTTGGCCGTAGGCTTTAGAGAGCATAGAGGCTGACTGACAACTGTACCTGGTTTGTGCTTCTCCACAACTTTCCTTTACTTGTGGGCACACCGCCTGTCTTCCACCTGTCCGAGGCCCTCCAGTAGCCTTCTGCCTTATTCTGTTGGCTAGGTAAGTAAGTGAGGTCGTGGGAGGAGCTGGGCGGCTTGGCCGTTAGCTTTAGAGAGCATAGAGGCTGACTGACACCAGTACCTGGTTTGTGCTTCTCCACAGCTTTCCTTTACTTGTGGGCACACCACCTGTCTTCCACCTGTCCGAGGCCCTCCAGTAGCCTTCTGCCTTATTCTGTTGGCTAGGTAAGTAAGTGAGGTCGTAGGAGGAGCTGGGTGGCTTGGCCGTTAGCTTTAGAGAGCATAGAGGCTGACTGACAACTGTACCTGGTTTGTGCTTCTCCACAGCTTTCCTTTACTTGTGGGCACACCGCATGTCTTCCGCCTGTCCGAGGCCCTCCAGTAGCCTTCTGCCTTATTCTGTTGGCTAAGTAAGTAAGTGAGGTCGTGGGAGGAGCTGGGCGGGTTGGCCGTAGGATTTAGAGAGCATAGATGCTGACTGACACCTGTACCTGGTTTGTGCTTCTCCACAGCTTTCCTTTACTTGTGGGCAAACCGCCTGTCTGCCGCCTGTCCGAGGCCCTTCCGTAGCCTTCTGACGCAGCCTGTTGGCTAGGAAAGTACGTGAGATTGTGAGAGTGGTCGTGTGCGTTTTGTATGGATAGCTGAGACAACAATCGATGATTGATGGCACTGGCTAGTTTTTAATTTTTCCTAGGTTACCTTCGATTCCGTTGCGTGCAAGCCAGTACCTTTGCATTCGTATCCGCGTCCTTCCTTTGTGGTAAATTTATGTGGAGCTTTTGTTCTGTGAATTTTTTAGAAGATATGGAAAGAATAGTTCAGTGATGCACCTGTATTTTTTTTTCTTTCATAGGTTAACTTATTGTGTTCAGTCCCCGATTACAGTGCTTTTCAATTTTTGGGCAGTACTCGTCCTTTATCGCTGTAAGTATATGTAAATGAGGGTTCATATTTTGTTTCATCAATGAAATGTGATATGCCAGAAAATAAAAACATTATTCACATTACATTAATGAGAATTCGTATTATAATGGATATTAAATGTAGGTAAATTGTGCTGTAGGTAATATGGTTTTGAAGTAATGAATAAGTTCCATTGTGTTATCTACAAATAATTAATAAACTATACTCACACACAATGAGGTTGCCAGGAACATACAATTATGGAATTATAAATTTGGATAAAATTATAGGGTTTTGTACATACTTAATAAAACATTTGAAATATTACCTTCTAACAAACATTTTCAAACAACATTGACATATGCAATTGTGGAAAAAAACATTCGAGAATTTCACAAAATAAATAAATATAAAAAATATAAATTGGCATTAAAATTTTAGTGCAGATAAAAGTTTATTAATACTTCCATTGCTGTATCTCTCTCTCTCTCTCTCTCTCTCTCTCTCTCTCTCTCTCTCTAACACACACTGTGTACATCACTTGCCCTACCTACCTGCCTCCCTCTCTCTCCCTCAACACATCTAACTACGTCCTTCTCTCCATCTCCCTCACACTAACTCACTCACTCTCACTCACCCCCTTCCATTCCTCTTTCTATACATCCCCCTCTCTCCCTCCACTCCCTCCCTCTCCCGCTCTATCTATCTCTGTCTCAGTAAATAAAAAAATAAAAAAATTAAATAATATATATATATATATATATATATATATATATATATATATATATATATATATATATATATATATATATATATATATATATATATACACTTACAGTTCTTTAAATATTAAAGTGAACTCTATACATAACTTTTTCGAAGATTAAATTTTGAAATGAAAGCAAATAACATGCATTTACGGTGATTCAGCAGGAAACTTACCAGTCTCAATTTATTTTTTACAGCTGTGGATTTCACCATTACTGTTAGAAGCAGTCCAAGACAGTTCTTCAGTCCGTCTTTGCTTCCAAAACTGTTCTACTGCCGTGGTTTTCAGATTTTTGGACACTTAAAGGGGAACTTCAGCCTAAACAAACATACTGTCATCAAGTTACATTAGTTATGTTAATTAGAATAGATAGGTAATATAGTCTCTTACCCATCCTGTTTTAAAAGAACAGGCAAATGTTTGTGATTCATGGGGGCTGCCATCTTTGTCATGGGGGCAGCCATCTTTTTGGTTGAAAGGAGGTGACAGGGAGCAGGAGACACAGTTCCATCTATCATGTGTCCTGATCACCCCTCCCAGCTGCACACGCTAGGCTTCAAATGTCAATTCAAAATGTAAAAAAAAAAAAAATTGCACCAAAACAGCAGAACGAGAACAACAAAATCAGAAATACCATCATGCTTTGCACAGCATCAGGGGAAAAAAAGCCTGGGCAGTTTTCTTCTGTGCAGCTAAAAATGAGGCTTGTATAAGAGAAACAAAGTTCTGATGCTGTGAAACTGTTAAAGAAACACCAAGCCTTTTCAGTGCTGCTGAGTCCATTTTTAGTCCGGAGGTTCACTTTAAGAAAGTACTATGGTAAATATTTTTAATTAACTACACCACTTCCTTGTTCATATTTTGAAAAGTGACTACTTTAGAATGTACATAACTTTAAAGATGTATGTGAACAGAGGCGCCAGCAGGATAACATCTGATAAAAAGGTTGAAACGTTGCTTGGAGGAAGTGGTGTGCTTCTCTCCACAAAGCAGAGACGAAATACTTTCTGATTTTATCATGCTGCCGCCTCTGTGCACATACAAATTTACTGTATACACTCCTGGTGGAGGGGAGTGTCCCCCTTTGATTCTTCATATGTTCAGAGAGCTACTTTGTAATCCGGAGTGAGGACAGGTCTAATCTCCTCACCTGTCTATACATTGGTTGCCTGAATGCTAAACCAAGTTTGTGAGTATATTTTATCTAATTTATCATTTGTCATTCACTCTTAAAACTAGTAACACATTTTGGCCTCTCGGTTTCTCCATATTATACTTTCAAAGATGAATGATTCACAAACTTTATTTCAAGATTCAAACTTTACATTATCACAAACAAAATATTATTAAACCTCATTGAAAAGAAAATGTAAAAAGCCAGCAAGATACATTCAACAACAAAATCCAAAGAAACAATATATATAGAAATTATATCCAAAAAATATATTGATGTTCTATAATTTTGAAATGATAATCTTGGTGACATTGGCCTCGATTCATAAAGCATTCCCGCATTCGGAAATGCAAAAAAACGCTCACTTTACCGACCACACACCAAAATATGCATTCATAAAGGCTTTTTCCGTATGAAAAGCCGACATTTGCGAGCAGAGTGATCAATCACCGCCTTGCGCGGTGATTATCACAGCAACAGTAACAAATGTCAATTCATAAAGATTAGAGGTAGCGGTATGCGGACGGGTATTACCGCTACCTCTGATGTGGCGAGAAGCGTGCGGAATACATTGCAGTGAATGGGACAGACCTCCCAAGCAGCTGCAGAGAGAACACCGCACGGAGGGATTCCGCCTGCTTCCCCTGTTTCCGCACGTCTCCCGACAGCCTAACGCCTGCCTACAGCGGAGTATCTCCGCACGTATATCACAAGTAGCTAAATTTTTATGAATTACCACCCTGAAGGCGGAAATACCGACAGCGGTGTTTCCCCGCTCGACTTTCCCCGCTCGCAGGCAGTTTTATGAATCGAGGCCATTGTGTTGTACAACAAATGCATAAAGTAGATGTAAGTTACGGAGGAAAACACATTGGTCAGTAATAGAGACAGTGGGTTCACAACCTGGGGGCCGCGTCCCCCTGATGGTCCATGGGCTTTGTACTGGGGGGCCGTGGCATCTCCCTCTTCCCCCCGCCACCCTCAGATGCCACTCCTGTTACCTTAAGAGCGGACGGCCGCTTACTTCCTTAGTTCATTTGTTTTTGCAAATAGGCTTTGCAGCATCACATACAGCAGAGCTTCCAGCTCGGCTGCTGGGAGGGAAGGAGGTGGGGCAGCAGTTCACCTGGCAGCGGACATCGCCGCTGCAAGAAGATGCTGCCCCGCCTCCTTCCCTCATTCCAGCACATTAGCCGCGCAGGAAGCGTTGCTGTACGAGATGCTTCAAAGGCTATGGGGAATATAAGGAAGGAACTATACCTAGATACTTACTTACCTATATACTACACTCTGAATCCGTGAAAAAAAGGTGGTGGTTGCAAAAAGAAGTAACCAAGCACCCCCAAGCACTGCACCAAGGGGACACAGAGAAACGTTTGGTCGCGAGAGTTGTCCCTGAGCTACAAAAGGTTGTGGACCCCTGATAAAGACCACTTAATCAAAGACATGAAAAGACAATTTACCATCATAATGTATGTACCATTGTAACAGCGAAAAAGAGCAACGTTGTCCTGCCATTCTTAATCGATAGGTGGATGGTTTTTTATTTTAGAGTTAAATAATTACTAAGAATTTTTGATTAAACACTGGCATTTTGATCCTCCATAACACATTATATACTTTTTTTTCTAAAGATTGTTAGCACACATCCTCCCACCACCACCTTAAAAAACAATTTGAAGTATATTTACATAGCACTGTGGTGATCGGAATAATGGAGAATGAAGGATTTGTTTGGTACCTAATAATTTATCTGGAAAAATAAGTAATTGATTTTGTTATGCAATTGCAGGCACTATCTTCTGTTGACCCCTTATTAAAATCTAACAAGGGTCAAAATATATTTCAACACAAAGGTTACATCTACACCTTTGACAGAAAAAGCAAAGACGGACTGAAGAACTTCTGGCGCTGTCAGAAAAAAAATTCAGACCCGCCATGTCTTGGAAGGATCCATACCGATGCTTCAACAGGGGGGGTGCTCAAAATAGTTCAAGAACACCTCCATGGGGAATCCATAGAGGCGGTTGAGGTAACACGAGTTCGCAACGCCATCAAAGAAAAAGCAATATGCTCAAAGGATGGTCCCTCCACAATAATTAATTTAGCAATCCAGAATGTGGAACCTGCAGTACTAGCTTCACTACCGCCGAGGGAAAGTTTACGTCATATGGCCCAGAATGTCAGAAAAAGAGAAATGGCACATCCAACAAATCCTGTCTCTCTATCTGACCTTGTCATACCTGACGCGTACAGAACTTATTCTGTGTCAGATCTAGAGACAGTGCCATTTCTCCTTTATGATTCGGGACCTGATGATGAACATAGGATTTTGATTTTTGGCAATAGTACAAACCGTGCTTGGATTAAAAATGTTAAACAGTTATACGGGGACGGAACATTTAAAGTTGCTCCGGTCCTTTTCAAGCAAGTGTTTGAACTATTGGGAAAAAGAAATGACTATGTTCTCCCTCTGCTCTACTGCTTGCTGCCAAACAAGACGCAAGCTGCGTACCAAAAAATGTTTGACGCTATCCACCGGATGTGGCCTGAACTGAACCCTGATCACTATTCCTCTGATTTTGAAGTGGCAGGCATCAATGCATTCAAAGCAGTTTTCCCCTCCTGTCGTGTTCATGGCTGTTTCTTTCATTTGAAGAGGAATGTGAAATCAAAACTGGAGGAAATTGGGCTTAAAAAACACTACACAACTAGTGCAGAGTTTTCTTTGCAGGCAAAAATGATTGCATCTCTTGCCTTTGTCCCCCCTGTGGATTTGGAGGCGGCATTAGATGCAATCAGGTTTGACATGCTACCCGAGATTCTACCTTTGCTCAGATGGTTCAGTCGGGTTTACATTGGGGTCTGTGAGAGCGGCCTTTGTAAACCGATCTTTCCTCCCTCCCTGTGGTCGGTTTATGAACGCACTCTTACAGGATTGGACCGCACAAACAACTATGTTGCCTGTGGTCACATCTGGGATTCGAACACTCGAGCATATGGCATTTCATTGATGGCCTGCGAGAATTCCAAAAAGGAAGAGACCTGCTATACCAGCAGTATGTCCGCGGGGACCCAGCACAAGAGAAAAGAAGGAAATACAAGGATTCGGATAAAAAATTGAAAAAAATTGCAAAGGAATACAAAGATAGAACTTTCCAAGAATACCTAAGAGGGGCCGCAGCAAATCTTGCCTTAGATTAATTCAAGATAATGTAATTTAAAAAAATTGGGACAAATACAATTTTTATCCAAATTGCTGTATTTCTGTTAACCGCAAAGGAAGAACGAGGACAAGAATTATGACAAAAGCACACTTTTGTTGTTTGCCATGCCATGTGCTCACTATTTATGATCCGTTTAAGGTGTACTTACACTGCTCAGCACATGATTTCTTGGCATAATGCCCCACTAAGCCATTTGTCATAACAATCATACGATGAAACATTACATGATGTGAGCAAAGTTTTGCACGCCATAGATCCAAACCTGCCTACATTTGCAAAAAAGAAAATGTTTTATAAAGCCAACATCATGGTGGTGTCTACTATTTAATGGTGAAAACACATGGCACCTACTTCATGCAAGCCCAATGTAAATATATATTAATACCAACAAGCTATTATTTAATACCACCTCCTCCGGACTAATATTGCAAGCTAGACTGCTAACTTTTGCACGCCACAGATACACACCTGCCTACATTTGCAAAAAAGAAAATGTTTTATAAAGCCAACATCAGGGTGGTATCTACTATTTAATAATGAAAACACATGGCACCTACTTCATGCAAGCCCAATGTAAATATCTATTAATACCAACAGGCTATTATTTAATACCACCACCTCCGGCCCAATATTGCAAGTTAAACTGCTAAGCTTTGCACGCCATACATACACACCTGCCTACATTTGCAAATAAAAAAAAAAGTTGTATAAACACTACATCAGGCTAGTGTCTACTATTTACTGATGAAAACACATGGCACCTACTTCTAGAGATGAGCGTAATGACCTAATTACGATTTTGCGAAATTTCGCGTAATTAGTGTAATTACGATTATGGCCGTAAGTACATAATCGTAATGAAGAAGGATTTCGCGAAATTTCGCGTAAGCGAAATTTTCGCGTAATTTTCGCATTACAGTCGTATCATGACGTAATTTCGCATTAAACGCTACCGTAATTTCGCGTTAAACCGTAACGCTCCGTATAATATAAAAAAGCCGCCGACTTTAAGGGTTAATAGCAAAGCCCCCTTAAATGCTAAGAGCCTCAAATTTGGAGAATATATTAAGGAGATCAGGAGGAATAAGAGGAAGAAATTTTTTTTTTCAAAAAGACCTTATAGTTTTTGAGAAAATCGATGTTAAAGTTTCAAAGGAAAAATGTAAACATTTAAAAACCCGCCGACTTTAACGGTTAATAGCAAAGCCTGCTTAAAGTTTAGGAACACCAAATTCCCAGGGTATATTAAGGGGATCAGTGGGAATAAGAGGAAAAAATTTTTTTTCAAAAAGACCTTATAGTTTTTGAGAAAATCGATTTTTAAGTTTCAAGGGCAAAAATGTCTTTTAGGCCTCTTGCACACTGCACGCGATTCAGATTCAGATTCCGCTTTTTAATCAGTTTTTACTTCCGATTCAGATTCAGATTTGCAGTTTGCTCCCTGCACACTGCAAATCGGAATCTGAATCGGATGTAAAAACAGATTAAAAAGCGGAATCGGAATCGGAATCGCGTGCAGTGTGCAAGAGGCCTAAATTGCGGAAAATGTCAGTTTTTTTTGCACAGGTAACAATAGTGTATTATTTTCATAGATTCCCCCAAGTGGGAAGAGTTTTACTTACTTCGTTCTGAGTGTGGGAAATATAAAAAAAAAACGACGTGGGGTCCCCCCTCCCAGACCTCTTTAACCCCTTGTCCCCCATGCAGGCTGGGATAGCCAGAATGCGGAGCACCGGCCGCGTGGGGCTCCGCACCCTGACTATACCAGCCCGCATGGTCCATGGATTGGGGGGTCTCGGAAGGGGAGGGGCAGCCAAGCTTTCCCCTCCCCCTCCGAGCCCTTGTCCAATCCAAGGACAAGGGGCTCTTCTCCACCTCCGATGGGCGGTGGAGGTGGAGGCCGCGATTTCCTGGGGGGGAGGTTCATGGTGGAATCTGGGAGTCCCCTTTAAAAAGGGGTCCCCCAGATGCCCACCCCCCCTCCCAGGAGAAATGAGTATAGAGGTACTTGTACCCCATACCCATTTCCTTTAAGAGTTAAAGTAAATAAACACACAGACACTTAGAAAAAGTATTTTAATTGAACAAAAAACATAACCACGAAAAAAGTCCTTTAATATTCTTAATTAACCATTAATACTTACCTGTCCCTTTAAATAAATGATCCCTCGCAATATCCTCGGAAATGTTCTATCAGTTACAATGTAACAAAGTTATTACAATGTAACAACTTTGTTACATTGTAACTACGCCGCACCCGACGCCACTCGCCGCTCAGCCGCCGCATACGCGTCCGTGCAGGACGCTAAGTCCCCGCAGCTCCCGCTGTCCACCCCGCCCACATCTGTCACCCACATGTCACCCACATGTGGGTGACATGTGGGTGACATGTGGGAGAGGCGGGGAGGGCAGCGGAGCCGGCGGGGACTTAGCGTCCTGCACGGACCCGACAGAGCTCTGAGCTATATAGCTCAGAGCTCTGAGAAGCATCTTTGTATTTGGGCTCCAAGGAGCCCCATTGGTCCTTAGCAGACCAATGGGGTTCCTTCAAATCAGAAGGAACCCCATTGGTCTGCTAAGGACCAATGGGGCTCCTTGGAGCCCAAATACAAAGATGCTTTCGAGAGCTCTGAGCTATAGCTCAGAGCTCTGTCGGGTCCTGCAGCGCAGACGCGGCGGCGGCGGCGGTGAGTGACGTCGGGTGCGGCGTAGTTACAATGTAACAAAGTTGTTACATTGTAATAACTTTGTTACATTGTAACTGATAGAACATTTCCGAGGATATTGCGTGGGATCATTTATTTAAAGGGACAGGTAAGTATTAATGGTTAATTAAGAATATTAAAGGACTTTTTTCGTGGTTATGTTTTTTGTTCAATTAAAATACTTTTTCTATGTGTTTGTGTGTTTATTTACTTTTAACTCTTAAAGGAAATGGGTAAGGGGTACAAGTACCTCTATACTCATTTCTCCTGGGAGGGGGGGGGTGGGCATCTGGGGGACCCCTTTTTAAAGGGGACTCCCAGATTCCACCATGAACCCCCCACCCAGGAAATCGCGGCCTCCACCTCCACCGCCCATCGGAGGTGGAGAAGAGCCCCTTGTCCTTGGATTGGACAAGGGCTCGGAGGGGGAGGGGAAAGCTTGGCTGCCCCTCCCCTTCCGAGACCCCCCAATCCATGGACCATGCGGGCTGGTATAGTCAGGGTGCGGAGCCCCACGCGGCCGGTGCTCCGCATTCTGGCTATCCCAGCCTGCATGGGGGACAAGGGGTTAAAGAGGTCTGGGAGGGGGGACCCCACGTCGTTTTTTTTTTTATATTTCCCACACTCAGAACGAAGTAAGTAAAACTCTTCCCACTTGGGGGAATCTATGAAAATAATACACTATTGTTACCTGTGCAAAAAAAACTGACATTTTCTGCATTTAAAAGACATTTTTGCCCTTGAAACTTAAAAATCGATTTTCTCAAAAACTATAAGGTCTTTTTGAAAAAAAAAATTTTCCTCTTATTCCCACTGATCCCCTTAATATACCCTGGGAATTTGGTGTTCCTAAACTTTAAGCAGGCTTTGCTATTAACCGTTAAAGTCGGCGGGTTTTTAAATGTATACATTTTTACTTTGAAACTTTAACATCGATTTTCTCAAAAACTATAAGGTCTTTTTGAAAAAAAAAATTTCCTCTTATTCCTCCTGATCTCCTTAATATATTCTCCAAATTTGAGGCTCTTAGCATTTAAGGGGGCTTTGCTATTAACCCTTAAAGTCGGCGGCTTTTTTATATTATACGGAGCGTTACGGTTTAACGCGAAATTACGGTAGCGTTTAATGCGAAATTACGGCAAGAACGAAACGCGAAATTTCGCGTTGAAAATTACGCTTACGGTATTTTCAATTACGATTTTAATGGCAATTTCGCTACGCTAATTTCGCATCGTAATCGCAAATTTCGCATGCGTAATTATAGTAATGCGAAATTACGAAAATTTCAGCTCAACTCTACCTACTTCATGAAAGCACAATGAACATATCTATTAATACCAACAGCCTATTATTTAATACCACCACCTCCGGCCTAATACTTCAAGCTAGACTGCTAATATTCTTCAACACCAAAGAAATTCAATTTCATAAAAAAATTCCGGTATTAATTTTTGGAACAGATTACAATACTATTACTTACGAACATCTTTGTTATTTTACAAAGAAAATTTTTTTTTAAAGATACAACACTATCTTTTGGCATGGTACTAGTAAAGATTTTAAATAATATACATATAGACTGCACACAGTACAAACTGTAACGTGAATTTTACACAGTCATAACCAGCAGGTGTTGCTTATACAACACTGTCTTATGACATGGTAGTGGCGAAAGCCAGACCAATGACTAAAGATTACTCAGCGTGACATAAGTCAGTACGGTTGTAGCCCACATCTGTTTCTTATACACTACTGTCTATTGGCATGTTCCTGTAGACAATAAGAAGAAGAAGAAACACAGCCTTGCACATAGCAGCAGGTGTTGCTTATACAACACTGTCTTATGACATGGTAGTGACGAGAGCCAGACCAATGACTAAAGATTACTCAGCGTGACATAAGTCAGTACGGTTGTAGCCCACATTTGTTTCTTATACACTACTGTCTCTTGGCACGGTACTGTAGACAATAATAAGAAGAAGAAACACAGCCTTGCACATAGCAGCAGGTGTTGCTTATACAACAATGTCTTATGACATGGTAGTGGCGAGAGTCAGACCAATGACTAAAGATTACTCAGCGTGACATAAGTCAGTACGGTTGTAGCCCACATCTGTTTCTTATACACTACTGTCTCTTGGCAAGTTACTGTAGACAATAATAAGAAGAAGAAACACAGCCTTGAACATAGCAGCAGGTGTTGCTTATACAACACTGTTTTATGACATGGTAGTGGCGAGAGCCAGACCAATGACTAAAGATTACTCAGCGTGACATAAGTCAGTACGGTTTTAGCCCACATATGTTTCTTATACACTACTGTCTCTTGGCATGTTGCTGTAGACAATAATAATAAGAAGAAACACAGCCTTGCACATAGCAGCAGGTGTTGCTTATACAACACTGTCTTATGACATGGTAGTGGCGAGAGCCAGACCAATGACTAAAGATTACTCAGCGTGACATAAGTCAGTACGGTTGTAGCCCACATCTTTTTCTTATACACTACTGTCTCTTGGCAAGTTACTGTAGACAATAATAAGAAGAAGAAACACAGCCTTGCACATAGCAGCAGGTGTTGCTTATACAACACTGTCTTATGACATGGTAGTGGCGAGAGCCAGACCAATGACTAAAGATTACTCAGCGTGACATAAGTCTGTACGGTTGTAGCCCACATCTGTTTCTTATACACTACTGTCTCTTGGCACGGTACTGTAGACAATAAGAAGAAGAAGAAACACAGCCTTGCACATAGCAGCAGGTGTTGCTTATACAACACTGTCTTATGACATGGTAGTGGCGAGAGCCAGACCAATGACTAAAGATTACTCAGCGTGACATAAGTCAGTACGGTTGTAGCCCACATCTTTTTCTTATACACTACTGTCTCTTGGCAAGTTACTGTAGACAATAATAATAAGAAGAAACACAGCCTTGCACATAGCAGCAGGTGTTGCTTATACAACACTGTCTTATGACATGGTAGTGACGAGAGTCAGACCAATGACTAAAGATTACTCAGCGTGACATAAGTCAGTACGGTTTTAGCCCACATTTGTTTCTTATACACTACTGTCTCTTGGCAAGTTACTGTAGACAATAATAATAAGAAGAAACACAGCCTTGCACATAGCAGCAGGTGTTGCTTATACAACAATGTCTTATGACATGGTAGTGACGAGAGTCAGACCAATGACTAAAGATTACTCAGCGTGACATAAGTCAGTACGGTTGTAGCCCACATCTGTTTCTTATACACTACTGTCTCTTGGCATGTTACTGTAGACAATAATAATAAGAAGAAACACAGCCTTGCACATAGCAGCAGGTGTTGCTTATAAAACAATGTCTTATGACATGGTAGTGATGAGAGCCAGACCAATGACTAAAGATTACTCAGCGTGACATAAGTCTGTACGGTTGTAGCCCACATCTGTTTCTTATACACTACTGTCTATTGGCATGTTCCTGTAGACAATAAGAAGAAGAAGAAACACAGCCTTACACATAGCAGCTGGTGTTGCTTATACAACACTGTCTTATGACATGGTAGTGGCGAGAGTCAGACCAATGACTAAAGATTACTCAGCGTGACATAAGTCAGTACGGTTGTAGGCCACATATGTTTCTTATACACTACTGTCTCTTGGCACGGTACTGTAAACAATAATAAGAAGAAGAAACACAGCCTTGCACATAGCAGCAGGTGTTGCTTATACAACAATGTCTTATGACATGGTAGTGGCGAGAGTCAGACCAATGACTAAAGATTACTCAGCGTGACATAAGTCAGTACGGTTGTAGCCCACATCTGTTTCTTATACACTACTGTCTCTTGGCAAGTTACTGTAGACAATAAGAAGAAGAAGAAACACAGCCTTGCACATAGCAGCAGGTGTTGCTTATACAACACTGTCTTATGACATGGTAGTGGCGAGAGTCAGACCAATGACTAAAGATTACTCAGCGTGACATAAGTCAGTACGGTTGTAGCCCACATCTGTTTCTTATACACTACTGTCTCTTGGCATGTTACTGTAGACAATAATAAGAAGAAGAAACACAGCCTTGCACATAGCAGCAGGTGTTGCTTATACAACACTGTTTTATGACATGGTAGTGGCGAGAGCCAGACCAATGACTAAAGATTACTCAGCGTGACATAAGTCTGTACGGTTGTAGCCCACATCTGTTTCTTATACACTACTGTCTCTTGGCATGTTACTGTAGACAATAATAATAAGAAGAAACACAGCCTTGCACATAGCAGCAGGTGTTGCTTATAAAACAATGTCTTATGACATGGTAGTGACGAGAGCCAGACCAATGACTAAAGATTACTCAGCGTGACATAAGTCAGTACGGTTGTAGCCCACATATGTTTCTTATACACTACTGTCTCTTGGCATGTTGCTGTAGACAATAATAAGAAGAAGAAACACAGCCTTGCACATAGCAGCAGGTGTTGCTTATACAACACTGTCTTATGACATGGTAGTGGCGAGAGCCAGACCAATGACTAAAGATTACTCAGCGTGACATAAGTCCCTACGGTTGTAGCCCACATTTGTTTCTTATACACTACTGTCTCTTGGCACGGTACTGTAGACAATAAGAAGAAGAAGAAACACAGCCTTGCACATAGCAGCAGGTGTTGCTTATACAACACTGTCTTATGACATGGTAGTGGCGAGAGCCAGACCAATGACTAAAGATTACTCAGCGTGACATAAGTCAGTACGGTTTTAGCCCACATTTGTTTCTTATACACTACTGTCTCTTGGCATGTTACTGTAGACAATAATAATAAGAAGAAACACAGCCTTGCACATACCAGCAGGTGTTGCTTATACAACACTGTTTTATGACATGGTAGTGGCGAGAGCCAGACCAATGACTAAAGATTACTCAGCATGACATAAGTCAGTACGGTTGTAGCCCACATATGTTTCTTATACACTACTGTCTCTTGGCATGTTGCTGTAGACAATAATAAGAAGAAGAAACACAGCCTTGCACATAGCAGCAGGTGTTGCTTATACAACAATGTCTTATGACATGGTAGTGATGAGAGCCAGACCAATGACTAAAGATTACTCAGCGTGACATAAGTCTGTACGGTTGTAGCCCACATCTGTTTCTTATACACTACTGTCTATTGGCATGTTCCTGTAGACAATAAGAAGAAGAAGAAACACAGCCTTACACATAGCAGCAGGTGTTGCTTATACAACACTGTTTTATGACATGGTAGTGGCGAGAGCCAGACCAATGACTAAAGATTACTCAGCGTGACATAAGTCAGTACGGTTGTAGCCCACATATGTTTCTTATACACTACTGTCTCTTGGCACGGTACTGTAAACAATAATAAGAAGAAGAAACACAGCCTTGCACATAGCAGCAGGTGTTGCTTATACAACAATGTCTTATGACATGGTAGTGGCGAGAGCCAGACCAATGACTAAAGATTACTCAGCGTGACATAAGTCAGTACGGTTGTAGCCCACATCTGTTTCTTATACACTACTGTCTCTTGGCAAGTTACTGTAGACAATAAGAAGAAGAAGAAACACAGCCTTGCACATAGCAGCAGGTGTTGCTTATACAACACTGTCTTATGACATGGTAGTGGCGAGAGTCAGACCAATGACTAAAGATTACTCAGCGTGACATAAGTCAGTACGGTTGTAGGCCACATCTGTTGGTGAAACACTACTGTCTCTTGGCACGTTACTGTAGACAATAAGAAGAAGAAGAAACACAGCCTTGCACATAGCAGCAGGTGTTGCTTATACAACACTGTCTTATGACATGGTATTGGCGAGAGCCAGACCAATGACTAAAGATTACTCAGCGTGACATAAGTCAGTACGGTTGTAGCCCACAACTGTTTCTTATACACTACTGTCTCTTGGCAAGTTACTGTAGACAATAAGAAGAAGAAGAAACACAGCCTTGCACATAGCAGCAGGTGTTGCTTATACAACACTGTCTAATGACATGGTAGTGGCAACAGACAGACCAATGATTAAATAATACTCAGCGTGACATAAGTCAGTACGGTTGTAGCCCACATCTGTTTCTTATACACTACTGTCTCTTGGAATGGTACTGTAGACAATAAGAAGAAGAAGAAACACAGCCCTGCACATACCAGCTGGTGTTGATTTAACTACACTGTCTTATGGCATGCTACATCCGATAGACACACTAATGATTAAAGAGTTAACACAGTGAGTAAAATTGAGAAAGTTTAAAAGAAAAATACATTCTTATACACTAATCTCTCATAGCATGGTACTGAACATACTAGCACAAATTAATATTGCCCACAACACTAACATTGAAACTACTAGGGTTTTTGAATACTATGTAAATTAATTATTTGAATTGCATGGTGTTTTTAAATGTAGTATTAAAGATGTAAAAGGAGAAAAAATGATATATATTAAAGATATATAAGAGAATTCTGTTTATGAGAAATGTTTTGATTTGATTACATCCAGATACTGTATGTGATATAGCAGTTGTATGGAATAGTGAATAAGAGGAAGTAATAAATAAGTAAGTTTAAATAAAGATATTTTAAAGAAGTATGGGTTTATTAATAATTCTTGTAGAAAAGTTTTTGTTTTTTTTTCAATTACAATGTAGCCTATTTGAAAGGAAAATATGCAAAAACTGGAAAAAAGGTTTACTACGTTAACAATAGTAAATTGCTAGGAAAAAGGCATAACTCTCTCATGTGTGACAACAGTACACTGTCAACTAGTCAGCTATTGAATAGCTCATTTCTGAAAGTGAGTCATGTTAGTATTTGGAATATCAGGCCACACCTAGACAGTTACATTGTCATAGATGTTTAAGTTCTGGGTAGCACTGAGAGGAGCATAATGTTAAGGCATAACATAATACAATCTGAAGTACACCTGTAGAACACTGTATGATGAGAAAAAAATTATAATTATAAGTTGAACTACAGGCACTAATTTGCTGTGGCATATAAAGTATACAGGACAAGGTTTACAAAAGGCAGTGGGAGAAAGGTTAACAGGACAAAACAGACTGAAAACACAGTTATACAGACATTACATTGTTAAAACCGTGGACAGTATCAAGGATGGATTAAAGGAGGAATACCTTCAAACAGTCTGGAAACAGGATGTCTTCAGTGAAATTTAAGAAGATGAAGGTAAGCAAAACTATTACAGATAGTTCATTGCAAGTTTGAGTATTGAACATTTGACATGGAAAAATTACAATGCTGAGAGGTTAGTAGTCGTACCAAACTCAATGTTTACAGGCCTAATTATAGAGAGGGTTAAAAATGTATATAGATACACTTTAGAAGGGCCATTTAATTAAACTGTTTATATTCAACAACATAACTAACGCTAATGGTGTGAAACATTGGATAGATAGCTACAAAGACTGTTGCATCACAATACTTGGTATGGTTCGTTATATGAGGTCTATCCCTAGATGTGCTGGATACATTTGAATGGACAAGAAGGTTTATTTCAAGTGTACACTTACACTAGTCACAAAAGAAAAAAAAATTGAGTGGCGTCTGGTGATCACCCATCTGTACTGTAAAGTTATATGGTTTGTAGTGGAAATCAGTGAAGGTCAAAAAAAAACAATAGTTGATTGGTAAGCAACAATATGTTGTACACAGTTATGTGGTGTGTACAGGGACCACACATGCAATAAAAATCACATATTGATTCATGTGTAGTGGGACACCACATCCACCAAAAACTTGATTACTGTACGTATTGTTATTAGACACATGGAGTAAAGTAATTATTTAAAAAGCTAAGTTTCAATATGACACAAAAATGGGAGGTGTACATGTATGCTGTAAAGGGACATGCCCGTTTCTACAGCCGTGCAAGGCGGGCAACTGCACGGGGCGCAGGACTGGAGGTGGGCGCAGCACAGCCCACCTTCATTCTGAGCTCAGGGAGCTCTAATTGTCTTCCTTTGTCCGCACTCCGCAGCACTCTGCTCCTCTATTGTCCCATAGCTGCGTCCAACTCTGCGTGTGGGAGTTCCGCCCCCCACGGTGCGTGCCGCTGAGCTTGATGGGGGTGAAGATCAAAGACCTGCAGACACAGACAAATTAGTACTGTGTTTGTGCAGGAGAAGTCTGTGCAGTAGAGGCAGAAAAGCGCTGGGTGAGGAAGAGAGATTTAGTTGCAGCCACAGGTCAGATCCCGGGCATTTGAGGAATGTGTGAAGGTCTGCAGCAATGTTTCTATCTATGCCCATCCGACCTGCAGCCTCTGTGTCCAGTGAATGATATCTGTGTGTTTTTATGTGTGTGAATGTATTTTGCTTTAGAGAGAGTGTGTGTGTGCGTGCGTGCGTGCGTGCGTGCTTTGCTTCAGTTCATGTTCCTACTTGGTTGTGTGTGAGTGTTTGTGTACAGTGTGTGTGTCAGTGAGTGTGTGCGTCAGTAAGTGTGTTATTTTGCTTCAGTCCATGGCCCTGCATGTATGTGTGTGTGTATGTGTGTTTTGCTTCAGTTCATGTTCCTACTTGGTTGTGTGTGCGTTTGTGTACAGTGAGTGTGTGCAGTGTGTGTGTCAGTGAGTGTGTGCAGTGTGTGCATCAGTGAGTGTGTGTGTTCTTTTGCTTCAGTTCATGTCCCTGCTTGGGTGTGTGTGTGTGTGAGTGTTTGTGTACAGTGTGCGTGTGTGATATTTTTCTTCAGTCCGTGTGTGTGTGTGTGTGTGTGTGTGTGTGTGTGTGTGTGTGTGTGTGTGTGTGTGTGTGTGTGTGTGTGTGTGTGTGTGTGTGTGTGTGTGTGTGTGTGTGTGTGTGTGTGTGTGTGCGCATCAGTAAGTGTGTGTGCGTGTCAGTGAGTTTGTGTGTTATTTTGCTTCAGTCCGTGTGTGTGTGATCTCGTGTCTGTAGGTACCTCTCCTCTTAATGTTGTCACAAATTTTAATTGAATCCCAGCACTTTCAGCACAGAGTTTGTAGGGATCGGTTGAAAAGGGCGCCCGAGCTGCCTGTATGAAAAGGGCGCCGCCATAGACATCAATGTTATTTCTGGAAATATGGGCTACAAGGTGTAGAAAAGGGCGCCCGAGTTTTGATATAGGCTACAAGTGGGCTCCCCTTTGTAGCCCATATTTTTTCGGCTACAAGGTTTTTCGGCTACAAGCAGGCTCCCCTTTGTAGCCCATATTTTTTTCGGCTACAGTAAGGTGCCCCTCTGTAGCCCATATTATTGACTTTTTTTTTGTAGCCGAAGCTTTTATATGGGCTACAAGCACTGTAAGCCGAATTATTTCATTCCCCCACTATCCATGGCGGCCTGGAGGGGGAATAGAAATTAACACATCCCGGAGTTTTTTTCTAGCCGAAGTTTGTATATGGGCTACAAGTGCTGGAAGCCGAATTATTTCATTCCCCCACTATCCATGGCGGCCTGGAGGGGGAATAGTAATTAACACATCCCAGAGTTTTTTTGTAGCCGAAGTTTTTATATGGGCTACACCAGGCGCCTTGTTTTTTTTGTAGCTGAAGTTTTTTGAATGGGCTACACCAAGCGTCTTTTTTGTAGCCGAAGTTTATATGGGCTACACCAGGCGCCTTTTTTGTAGCTGAAGTTGGTATATATATGGGCTCCACCAGGCGCCCTTTTTTACCGGCGCCCTTTTCATGTAGACCCAGTTTGTATGTTCTCCCTGTCTGCTTGGGTTTCCTCCAGACACTCAAGCTTCCACTGACACCCCAAAATCACACAGATAAGTTAATTGCCTTCCCCCTAAATTGGCCCTAGACTGCAATGGGTAATATTAATTCTACTAGTGCTGATACTACTAGTACTATGGTAGGGATTAGATTGTGAGCCCGCTCTGAGGGACAGTTAGTGACAAGACAATATACTGTGTACAGCACTTTGGAAGATGTCAGTGCTAAATATTAATTGGTAAATAATAATTGTGTGTGTGTGTGTGTATCTGACATATTGGGGGGGGATGTTTGTGTGTCTTTTTTTTTATAATGTAATGTAGGGAGAGGAGCGCAACTAGCAGCCTATACTAAGGGGACATCTCTCTCTACCTATACTGCTGGGGTCATCTGGCTACCTCTATTGGGGTAGGGGTGAGAGGTACATCTGGCTACCCAAGACCCTCATGCTGGGGTGCACCTCTGTCTACCACATCCCAACAGCGTGATCGAGTCAGGAAAGAAGGGTGGGCGGGGGGGGGGGGGGGGGAGATTTTTATACCCTCGGCCTGCAAGCTATTTAGCCTAGAAACTGCCCTGTAAAGGGACATATAAGGACATGACTTATAGTAAGCGGGAGAAACATACATTACACAATAATAGAGTAAGAAAAATAATAGAATGATAAAGCAAATAGTAACAAGTGACACAAGGAGCACCGATGTTTACATAGAAGAAGAACACAGAAGAGAACACCACTACAAAGGGGTTACTAAGAGGGGAACTAAGGTGAAGTGACATTACTAAATTCAAACGTTACAAAGCTGGCATACATTAACCTCTTGACGACCAGCTAACGCCGATTGGCGTAAACTGGTCGTCTGCGGGTTACCATGGAAACGGCCGCTCGATCGAGCGGCCTTTCCATGTCAGTTCACGGAGGGTGTCTCCGTGAACAGCCGGAGAGCCGCCGATGGCGGCTCGCCGGCAAAATGTAAACAGGCGGGGAAGAAATCCCCGCTGTTTACATCATACGGCGCTGCTGCGCAGCAGCGCCGTAAGGCAGATCGGCGATCCCCGGCCTCTGATTGGCCGGGGATCGCCGGCATATGATAGGCTGAAGCCTATCCTTCAATGCGCAGGACGGAAATCCGTCCTGCGCAGCACACAGGGGAAGGGAGAGGGAGGGAGCTGGCGAGAGGGCTGAAAGCGCTGCGGAGGGGGGCTTTGAAGAGCCCCCCCCCGCTAAGCAACTGCAGCCGGCGGCGATCAGACCCCCCCAGCAGGACATCCCCCTAGTGGGGAAAAAAGGGGGGTGGTCTGATCGCCCTGCTGCACTGCTGATCGGTGCTGCGGGCTGTAGAGCCCACGCAGCACCGATCAGTGTAACATCCCCTGGTCGGCAAGTAGTTAAAAAATTTAAACACGGAAATGAGAACAACAGAGTTAAAGAAAATAATTATAACAAGAATGGAAAATACAAGTGTCACAAGGAGAGTCGGCACAGAAAATGAAGAAAAGATTAGAAAATCTTTTTTTCACAACTAATATAATACCACGTACTTCGGTAATTATATAATATTGGATTTGTAATTTGTTAAAAAAGTTTTTGTTACAAAACTTAGATAATGATTTAGTATAAATTATTCTTTATAAATCGATTATTAGCTTACAGATGTTAAATAGTGATTTATTTTAAATATTTATAATATAATTAATTGGTGGTCAGATTTTGAAAGTGTTAAAATAATGATTAAACATAAATAGTATATAAACTTTAAAATAGGTGTGTAGTTAAACATATATGTTAATTTGAAATAGAAATTTAAAAATAGGGTCTAATAATTAATGAAATTATTAGTTTTATAAACGTTATATTAACATCTGCGCCCTTTTTTCACGGTTAAAAAAAAAATGTAAGATTTATTACTAAAATGCTTATTAAGTGATATATAAGGTGTGTTTTAAATCATGAAATGAATATTTGTTAAAATGCATGTAAAACAGTAATTAAATTAATTAAACTTTGTACACCTAAAATGAGGATTAGTGTATGTATAAAACCTATATTAACACGGGCGCCCTTATTTCCTGTTAGGCGCCAGATAAACGCTAATTAATATGGCCGTCTATGGCGGCGCCCTTTTTGTCCACTAGCCCCATGCGCCCAAATTTCCCAGCTCCATTTTGTTTAGGTTAACCTGATCCTTAGTGAAGATAAACGGGATTAACTACATTTTCATAATTCCAACTACTTCGCTAGTTCTCTGAATTGTAATATTTCTTGATATGTTGACAATCTAATTCAGTTAAACTATGATAAATGTTACCTACAGACTTTATGTATACTCTACATTTATATTGTTCCTTCGTTTTTGGTTCTTCTATAATTGATGCAAAATGAAAAGTAGTCTTATCAAAGATTATAATTGGTGTAAAATGCTTTAAAACCAATAAAAACTATTGATGAAAAAAAAAAACATGTACAAGACGCCCCTGGAATGTAAACGCACCACAGGAGGACCCCTGAGGATACATTAGAGACATAGGAGGGCACATAAGGTACACCAGAGGACAAGTAAGGGACACAGGAGGACACCATTTGGGGTAGAACATTTACAAGACGCTTCTGAAAGATGAACTCACCACAGGAAGACACAAAAGGGACACATAAAGGACACAAGAGGATACATAAGGGACCCCAGAGGACACATTAGGGATACAGGAGGACACAAAGGGACACCAACTGACACATAAGGGACCCCAGAGGACACATTAGAGACACAAGAGGACACATAAGGGACACCAGAGGACAAATAAGGGACACAGGAGGACACCATATAGGGTAGAACATGTACAAGATGCTCCCGGAACATAAACGCACCAAAGGATGACACATAAGGGACACAGGTGCACACATAAGGGACACCAGAGAACACATTAGAGACACCCATCTTGCATGTTCAGGCAGCCTGGCTTACTTAGTGCATTCCCCCTGGGACTGCACACATTGGAGTCCCCTGCATGCCTTGCTCCCTCCCCCTGTGTAACTGCAACCCCTTTGCTTCGCTAACCTCCTGTAGTGTACAAATGATCAGCAGCCCGGTTTACTTTAGTCCATGCATCCGGGTATTGCAGACATCCGAGTTCCTGTGGAGCTCTCTGTAGTGAAAGGCTTGTACTGATGATGCCATCATCAGACAAATAAAGGACACAGGAGGACACCATTAGGGGTAAAACATGTACAAGACGCCCCTGGAACATGAACACACCACTGGAGGACACATAATGGACACAGGGGGACACCAGAGGACACATAAGGGACACATAAAGGACACCAGAGGACACATAAAGGACACATAAGGGACCCCAGAGGACACATAGGGACACAGGAGGACACACAAGGGACACCAGAGGACAAGTAAGGGACACAGGAGGACACCATTTGGGGAAAACATTTACAAGATGCTCGTGGAAGATGAACCCACCATACATAAGGGGCACATGAACGACACATAAAGGACATAAAGCATATGCGCTACCTTAGGCCACTTCCCTTTGTACTAAGACCAAATTGCACTCCTACTAGGTATCCTAAAACACAAAGGCCTCAATTCACTAAGCTTATCTCCTGTCAATAATAAATCTTCTAGAGTTGTTACCATGGTAATAAGGCATGTAGTATTCAGGAAACATTTTACCTCAGGCAAACCTAAAGTTAACTCTTCTTTCTTTAAGTTAACTCTTTAATCCTTAAAATAACTCCAGAGTTAAAGACAGGCTGTTCATTAACTGTGTGTGAAAATAACTACAGAGGAGGTAACTTAACTACAGAGGAGGTAACTTAACTACAGAGGAGGTAAATTAACTACAGAGGAGGTAAATTAACTACAGAGGAGGTAACGTAAGGAATGAAGAGATAAGATAACTCTCTTACTGTGTGGAGGTAAGTTTTCTCTTGCCTTATTATCTCCAGCATGATCTTAGTGAATTGAGGCCAAAGCCTCTATATATTTGCTGCATACTACCCCTCCTCCTGTCCCCCCCCCCCCCCATTCCCTTTAGATTGTAAGCTTGCAAGGGCAGGGCTCTCTCCCCCTTTTGTGTCTTGGTAACCATTATACATTGTATTCATCATGTTAATTTTATCACTGTCATTACCAATTCTATAATTTGTATTTTGTATCATTCTTTGTATTTTGTCACTAATTATGTATCTTGTATATTGGTGTACACCATTGTCTGTATTATTATGTACCCCATGTTTGTTTCTTACTTTGTACAGCTCCACGGAATATGTTGGCACTTTATAAATCAATAATGATAATAATAATAAAAGGACACCAGAGGACATGTAAAATACAACAGAGGACACATTAGAGACACAGGAGGACACGGGACACCAGAGGACGCATAAGAGACCCCAGAGGATACATTAGAGACAGAGGAGGACACATAAGGGACACCACAGGACAAATAAGGGACACAGGAGGACACCATTAGGGGTAAGACATGTACAAGATGCCCCTGGAACGTGAACGCACCACAGGAGGACACAGGGAGGACACCAGAGGACACATAAGGGTCACAAGGGGACACATTAGAGACACAGGAGGACACATAAGGGACACCAGAGGACAAGTAAGGGACACAGGAGGACACCGTTTGCGGGAGAACACGTACAAGATGCTCCTGGAACATGAACGCACCACTGGAGGACACATGAGGGACACAGGGGGACACATAAGGGACACAAGAGGACACATTAGAGACACAGGAGGACACATAAGGGACACCAGAGGACAAATAAGCGACACAGGAGGACACCATTTGGGGGAGAACATGTGCAAGACTCTTAGATAACATGAATGCACCACAGGAGGACACATGAGGGACACAGGGGGACACCAGAGGACACATAAGGGACACAAGAGGACACATTAGAGACACAGGAGGACACATAAGGGATGCCAGCGGACAATTAAGCGACACAGGTGGACATCATTTGGGGGAGCACATGTACAAGACGCTCCTGGACCATGAACACACCAGAGGAGGACTCAGGACACATAAGGGACACAAGGGGACACCAGAGGACACATAAGGGACACATGGAGGACAATTACGGGACACCAGAGGACACATAAAGGACACTAGAGGACACATTAGAGACACAGGAGGACACACAAGGGACACCAGAGGACACATAAGGGACCCCAGAGGACACATTAGAGACACAGGAGGACACATAAGGGACACCAGGGGACAATTAAGCGACACAGGAGGACATAATTTGGGGGAGAACAAGTACAAGATGCTCCTGGAACATGAACGCACCAGAGGAGGACTCAGGACACATAAGGGACACAAGGGGACACCAGAGGACACATAAGGGACACATGCAGGACAATTACGGGACACCAGAGGACACATAAGGGACACAAGAGGACACATAAAGGACAACAGAGGACACATTTGGGAGACAGGAGGACACTGTTTGGGGAGAACATGTACAAGATGCTCCTGGAACACAGGAGGACTCAGGACACATAAGGGACACAGGGGAACACCAGAGGACACATAAGGGACACATGGAGGACACATAAGGGACACCAGAGGGCACATAAAGGACACCAGAGAACACATTAGAAACACAGGAGGAAACATAAGGGACACCATAGGACAAATAAGGGACACAAGAGGATACCATTTTTGGGAGAACATGTACAAGAAGCTCCAGGAACATGAACGCACCAGGTTTAGTATACACATTTTTCTACCTTGATTTTGCCCTCTAAACCTGCGTGCGTCTTATATGGCGGAAAATACAGTAGCTGTTTCCCCCCTAAGATATTTAATTAACTCTTTTTTTGGCAGAGTACTTTGGCTAATCCAGTTGGCTAAAAGTAAAACACATTTTGGCCAACAGGATTGTAAGCCGGCCTACCACGGCAAGGTAGACTCTTTTAAGGCGCGTTGGAAGATGGTAGTGAGAGAGGTTTAGGGGATGGGAGTTTGGAGAGGGATGAGGGGGATAGGTGGTCATAATGGGTACCCCTCTTGCACCATAAAGTGAAAAGTCCATGAACACGCCGACCACTTGAGAAGCAATTGGGATCCAGTGGTCCCCCTTAGGCCTGGTTCAACCATCAGATCCCAGATCTCAAAACGCAAATCGCAATTGCCTAGGGTGAGTCATTGCGTTTTTGCTGTGCAATTGTGGCTCCATTCTGCAGGGATTGCGTTTTTCAATTCCTGTTCCAGAGAATAGAGTCCCCACTGCCACCAAAATGTTGCACGCAGTGCCCCTTTGTAATTTACGCACATGGCAGGGATTTACCACAGTGCTTTGCAGAATACTCGCTCAGCAAAGAGCAGAAACGCTCCACACCAAAAGCACCCCAGGTGTGAACTGGTCCTCGAGAGAACTTGATTGGTGATTAAAAATTGTTGCAACCTGCAGAGTAGAACTCAGGGGCATATTTCAAATAATTTAACTATACCCCCAATTTATACTTATGGCCTCCTCCTCACCTACAGCCATACCAATCCTCACCAAAAAGGTACAAAGTATAGAAGCACAAACAAGATAAAAAAGCTGCAGGCCAACAACTGCAATTCAGTGAAATATCAATCTCACTAGCAAAAGCCTGGCACTGCGACTTCCATGTTCATCACTGTGCTGTTGCTATTGGCAAAATGGGCATTACAAGTTTTGGGTCAAAACATGCCTAGTGGAAAAGGGCCCTAATTAGTTGTTCTCCCCCTAAGATTTTTTTATTATATTCTTTTTTGGCAGAGTACTTTGTCTAATCCAGTTGGCTAAAAGGAAAACACATTTTGGCCAATAGGATTGTAAGCCGGCCCACCACGGAAAGGTAGACTCTTTTAGGACGGGTTGGGGGGATGGGAGTGAGAAAAGTATAGAGGATGTGGGTTTGGTAAGGGATGAGGGGGTAGGTGATCTTAAAGGGACACTTACGGTAAGTAAAAAAAAAATGAGTTTTACTCACCTAGGGCTTCCAATAGCCCCCTGCCGCTGTCCGGTGCCCTTGCCGTCTCACTCCGATCCTCCTGGCCCCGCCGGCAGCCACTTCCTGTTTCGGTTACATGAGCTGACAGGATGGGGACGCGAGTGATTCTTCGTGTTCCTGGCCACAATAGCGCCATCTATGCTGCTATAGCATATATCATATACCATATAGCAGCATAGAGGGTGCTAATGTGTCTGGGAACGCGAAGAATCACTCGCGTCCCCAGCCTGTCAGCTCCTGTCACCGAAACAGGAAGTGGCTGCCGGCGGGGCCAGGAGGATCGGAGGGAGATGGCAAGGGCACCGGACAGCTGCAGGGGGCTATTGGAAGCTCTAGGTGAGTAAAACTAATTTTTTTTGTTTGACTTAAGTGTCCCTTTAATGGGTCACCCTCTTACACCCTCAAGTAAAAAGTCTGGGAAATTGCAGACCACCTGAGAAGGAATTGTGACCTAGTTGGTAGACTCTTTTAAGGCGCGTTGGAAGATGGTAGTGAGAGAGGTTTAGGGGATGGGAGTTTGGAGAGGGATGAGGGGGATAGGTGGTCATAATGGGTACCCCTCTTGCACCATAAAGTGAAAAGTCCATGAACATGCCGACCACTTGAGAAGCAATTGGGATCCAGTGGTCCCCCTTAGGCCTGGTTCAACCATCAGATCCCAGATCTCAAAACGCAAATCGCAATTGCCTAGGGTGAGTCATTGCGTTTTTGCTGTGCAATTGTGGCTCCATTCTGCAGGGATTGCGTTTTTCAATTCCTGTTCCAGAGAATAGAGACCCCACCGCCACCAAAATGTTGCACGCAGTGCCCCTTTGTAATTTACGCACATGGCAGGGATTTACCACAGTGCTTTGCAGAATACTGGCTCAGCAAAGAGCAGAAACGCTCCACACCAAAAGCACCCCAGGTGTGAACTGGTCCTCGAGAGAACTTGATTGGTGATTAAAAATTGTTGCAACCTGCAGAGTAGAACTCAGGGGCATATTTCAAATAATTTAACTATACCCCCAATTTATACTTATGGCCTCCTCCTCACCTACAGCCATACCAATCCTCACCAAAAAGGTACAAAGTATAGAAGCACAAACAAGATAAAAAAGCTGCAGGCCAACAACTGCGATTCAGTGAAATATCAATCTCACTAGCAAAAGCCTGGCACTGTGACTTCCATGTTCATCATTGTGCTGTTGCTATTGGCAAAACGGGCATGACAAGTTTTGGGTCAAAACATGCCTAGTGGAAAAGGGCCCTAATTAGTTGCTCTCCCCCTAAGATTTTTTATTATTTTCTTTTTTGGCAGAGTACTTTGTCTAATCCAGTTGGCTAAAAGGAAAACACATTTTGGCCAATAGGATTGTAAGCCGGCCCACCACGGAAAGGTAGACTCTTTTAGGACGGGTTGGGGGGATGGCAGTGAGAAAAGTATAGAGGATGTGGGTTTGGTAAGGGATGAGGGGGTAGGTGATCTTAATGGGTCACCCTCTTACACCCTCAAGTAAAAAGTCTGGGAAATTGCAGACCACCTGAGAAGGAATTGTGACCTAGTTGGTCCCCCTTAGGCCTGTTTCAAAGCATAGAAGTGCAAACAAAACAAAAAAGCTACAGGCCAACAATTGCCATTCAGAAAAATAATGATCCCACTAGCAAAAACCCGGCACTGCGATTTACAGTGGGATTGTAAGCCGGCCCACCACAACAAGGTAGACTCTTTTAGGGCGGGTTGGGGAAATGAGAGTGAGAAAGGCAAGGGGATGGGGGTTTGGTAAGGGATGAGTGGGGTAGGTGGTCTTTTTGGGTACTTCTCTTACATCCTCAACAGAAAAGTCCGGGAAATCACCTACCACCTGAGAGGGAATTGGGATCTAGTTGGTCCCCCTTAGGCCTGGTTCAACCCTCGGATTGCAAAACGCAAATCGCATTGGCCTAGGGAGTGCAATTGCGAATGCTTGCTGCGCGATTGTGGCTCCATTTTGCAGCTATTGCATTTTTTTTTACTCCAGTTCCAGAGAATGAGAATGGCATCCCAACTGCCACCAAAATGTTGCACACAGTGAACCTTTGCAGTGCTTTGCTGAATTTCGGATTTCAGCAAAGAGCAAAAATGCTCCCCGCAAAAAGCACCCCAGATGTGAACTGGCCCTTGAGAGAACTTGATTGGTGATTACAAATTGTTGCAGCCTGCAGAGTAGAATTCAAGGTAGAGGCTTGTGCGGGTTCAATTTTTCATACCCACACCCGACGCGACCCGACGAGCAGAATCGCTACCGCACCCGAACCGCAACCCGCTTTCAGCTGAATTTGATACCCGCACCCGACCCGCAGATCCGCTACCGGCACCCGACCCGCAACCCGCAACCCGCTCTCAGCTGAATTTGATACCCGCACCCGCAGACCCGCGTTTTCCATTTTCTTCTAAAGTACACATTTAAAGCAATATTGGGGAGCTGTAAAGTAAATAAAACCGGTTTTTATACACAAAACAAAACCAAAGAAGTGTTTTAAAGATTTTTTTTTTACTTATTTAAATCGATAAAAACCTAGAAGTAACAGTCCTGCTCAAACAACAAATAGCAAAGCAAAGCACCCATATCCCTGTCCCTGTATGCTGTAGGCTGCCCCCATCTACACTACATCTAGTGGAAGTGTCCCGTCCCCGTGGCCACTGCAATGCACACTGGGAGATGTAGTACATTAATGTAATCACAGAAGCTGTAGGCACATTAATGTAATACATCTCTATGCAGGGGCGTAGCAATAGGGGTTGCAGAGGTTGCGACCGCATCGGGGCCCTTGGGCCAGAGGGTCCCCGAAGGGCCCTCCCTCAACTACAGTTTTAGCTCTGCATTGGTCCTGTGCTCATAATAATCACTTCTATAGATACTTTGACTAGTGGTAGTCATTAACAAGCTGTTCCCCATCCCCTTCTTGCACCTCTGACACTGTAGTTGCCATTGGCAGGTTTTGATGTGCCGTATCAATTGTTATATAGAGAGTGCTTGGGGGGCCCCATTGTAAAACTTGCATCGGGGCCCACAGCTCCTTAGCTACGCCACTGTCTCTATGCATGCATTGTGGTGGCCAGGGTGACACTTCCACTGCTGCAGCTATGAGTTGCAAGGCATAGACACTGCGTCCAGACTCATATAAATAATTTTGATCCTCCATGTAGTATGAGGGCCAATCAAAATCAGCCAATCAAAATTGTGTTTGTGTGTATGTATGCACCCAAAGTGCAATTACTTTTGTTAGAACCTTTATTTGTTAATGATGAGCTACTGCTGTATGAAGATGCTTGGCAGATGTTCCTGTGCAAAAATGTGTAGGCTTGAGAAGAATATTGTTATGTGCCAAAATTATCTTGTTTTGTAACAACGTGGATCTGAGTGCGTGTGATTGCTTTGCGTCGTGCGGCTGTAACGACTATGAGCAGATTGAGTAAGTAATCTCTCATACTACATGGGAGATGTAAAATTGAAAGATAATTGGCCAATCCAAATTGAATGTGTATATACACCCTACATTATCTTTTCTTTATTACAGTAGCTCAACAGTAAAATAAACGGTAATTCATTAAAAAAAATCAGGATTGCATAAAAGTACAACAAGGCTTTTAAGCAGGGAGAACAAATATACTGTATATACACACCTACTCAGGACTTACCAATCAGAATCAAAGTTAACTGGAGCAGATTTATCACAACCAAAAGAAAATAAGAAAAACAAACACCAGAGGACATGTAAAATACAACAGAGGACACATTAGAGACACAGAAGGATAAATAAGGGACCCCAGAGGACACATAAGGGACCCAAGAGGACACATTAGAGACACAGAGGACACATAAGGGACACCGGAGGACAAATAAGGGACACAGAAGGACACCGTTTGGTGGAGAACATGTACAAGATGCTCCTGGAACATGAATGCACCACAGGAGGACACATAAGGGACACAGGGGGACACCAGAGGACACATAAGGGACACATGGAGGACACACAAGGGACACCAGAGAACACATTAGAAACACAGGAGGACACATAAGGGACACCAGCGGACAATTAAGCGACACAGGAGGACATCATTTGGGAAGAACATGTACAAGACGCTCCTGGAACATGAACGCACCAGAGGAGGACACATAAAGGACACCAGAAGACACGTAAAATACAACAGAGGACACATTAGAGACACAGGAGGACAGATAAGGGATACCAGAGGACACATTAGAGACACAGAAGGACACAGAAGGACACAGAAGGGACACCAGAGGATACATAAGGGACCCCAGAGGATACATTAGAGACACAGGAGGACACATAAGGGACACCAGAGGACAAATAAGGGATACAGGAGGACACCATTAGGGGTAAAACATGTACAAGATGCTCCTGGAACGTGAACGCACCACAGGAGGACACATAAGGGATTCAGGGGGGACAAATAAGGGACACAGGAGGACACCGTTTGGGGGAGAACATGTACGAGATGCTCCTGGAACATACAATACAATACAATACAATAACATTTCTATAGCGCTTTTCTCCCATAGGACTCGAAGCGCTTAGGCTCTCTCAGATTCAGTAATTGGTAGTAGGATGAAGTATTCACACAACTAAAGTTATATTTCTGCAAATGCCAAACTGAACAGGTGGGTTTTCAGTCTGGATTTAAACACGTCCAGGGATGGACCTGTCCTGATCTGTTGAGGTAAGGAGTTCCAAAACGTAGGAGCAGCATGACAGAAGGCTCTGGGACCAAAAGTTTCCAAGTGGACTCTGGGTATGACTAGATTATTAGACCCTGTGGACCTGAGAATGCGGGGATTGCTTGCTACACAGCTGCAACATATCTTTCATGTATCCAGGGCCCAGATTATTCAGGGATTTAAATGTCAGTAGGCCGATCTTGAATAGGACCCTCCATTCTATAGGTAGCCAGTGAAGGGAGTGCAACACTGGCAGTGACGGGGGTTGGTTGGTTAGCAGTCTGGCAGCAGTATTCTGTATCAGCTATAGGTGGTATAAGACCTTTTTTGGAAGGAGTCCAGTCAGGAGGTAATGAAGGCAAGAACTAAAGTTGGTAGATCTTCTGGGGGGATGAGGTGCTTGATTTTTGCGATGTTCTTAAGGTGAAAATAGGATGATTTCACCATAGCAGAGATGTGAGTTCTGAAGTTTAAATCCCCATCAATTAGAACTCCCAGGCTACGCACATGATCAGAGCTGCGTAGATCCGTGCCTCCTATTCCCAGTGGTGAAGACTGAAAGTTACGTTGTTTTGTTGTCATGCGCTGCCCTCCGATCAGAAGGACTTCAGTTTTGTCTGCATTCAGTTTCAGCCAGTTGTCATTCACCCATTGCTGTAGTTCATGTAAGCAGGCGTTTATAGTTAGAGTTAGGTCTGTCACAACAGGCTTGAAGGAAAGATATAGTTGGGTGTCGACCGCATAGCAGTGGTATGTCAGGCCATGTTTTTGGATTCGTTTTCCAAGCGGTAACATGTAAATCGTGAAAAGCAGTGGAGAGAGGATTGAGCCCTGGGGCACCCCATACTTAAGTGGTACAGGGGTGGACAGGAAGCACCCCATAGACACTTTTTGGGTTTTGCCACTCAAGAAGGATTGGAACCACTGAAGAACTATGCCATCAATGCCGCAGTATTCCTGTAGCCTGTTTATCAAGATGTCATGGTCAACTGTATCAAAGGCTGCAGAAAGGTCTAGCAGTAAGAGGATCGAGCACTCTCCTCTGTCTCTTGCCATGAGCAGGTTGTTGCATATTTGGATATGGTTTTAGTGCTGTGATGTTTCCTGAAGCCAGACTGGAATGGGTCATAACTGTTGTTTTGTAGGATTTTGGCTTTTAGCTGGAGGTATACAGCTTTTTCAATTAGCTTACCCAGAAAGGGAGAGTTAGAGACAGGTCTGTAGCTGGTCATTGCATCTGGGTCCAGGGAAGGTTTTTTGAGGAGAGGCCTGATGATTGCTTCCTTCAGTAAAGCAGGAAATATCCCTGATTGTAAGGAACAGTTAACAATTTTGAGGAATACCGGTACAAACAGGTCGGTGCAGTTCAACATGAACTGTGTTGGGCCAGGATCTAGGTCACAGGTAGTTAGGCGGCGGTAAAGGAGGATTCTTGATGAGACTTCTTCATCAATTTCTTTGAAGTTTGACCAAGGTGTTACGTTGTCTCTGCTAATGGTCTTTGGCGCACCATAGGAGGACACATAAGGGACACAGGGGGACACCAGAGGACACGTAAGGGACACATGGAGGATACATAAGGGACACCAGAGGACACATAAAGGACACTAGAGGACACATTCGAGACACAGGAGGACACACGGGACACCAGAGGACACATAAGGGACCCTAGAGGACACATTAGAGACACAGAAGAACACATAAGGGACACCAGCGGACAATTAAGCGACACAGGACATCATTTGGGGGAGAACATGTACAAGACGCTCCTGGAACATGAACGCACCAGAGGAGGACTCAGGACACATAAGGGACACAGGGGACACCAGAGGACGCATAAGGGACACCGGAGGACAAATAAAGGACACAGAAGGACACCGTTTGGTGGAGAACATGTACAAGATGCTCCTGGAACATGAATGCACCACAGGAGGACACATAAGGGACACAGGGGGACACCAGAGGACACATAAGGGACACATGGAGGACACACAAGGGACACCAGAGAACACATTAGAAACACAGGAGGACACATAAGGGACACCAGCGGACAATTAAGCGACACAGGAGGACATCATTTGGGAAGAACATGTACAAGACGCTCCTGGAACATGAACGCACCAGAGGAGGACACATAAAGGACACCAGAAGACACGTAAAATACAACAGAGGACACATTAGAGACACAGGAGGACAGATAAGGGATACCAGAGGACACATTAGAGACACAGAAGGACACAGAAGGACACAGAAGGGACACCAGAGGATACATAAGGGACCCCAGAGGATACATTAGAGACACAGGAGGACACATAAGGGACACCAGAGGACAAATAAGGGATACAGGAGGACACCATTAGGGGTAAAACATGTACAAGATGCTCCTGGAACGTGAACGCACCACAGGAGGACACATAAGGGATTCAGGGGGGACAAATAAGGGACACAGGAGGACACCGTTTGGGGGAGAACATGTACGAGATGCTCCTGGAACATACAATACAATACAATACAATAACATTTCTATAGCGCTTTTCTCCCATAGGACTCGAAGCGCTTAGGCTCTCTCAGATTCAGTAATTGGTAGTAGGATGAAGTATTCACACAACTAAAGTTATATTTCTGCAAATGCCAAACTGAACAGGTGGGTTTTCAGTCTGGATTTAAACACGTCCAGGGATGGAGCTGTCCTGATCTGTTGAGGTAAGGAGTTCCAAAACGTAGGAGCAGCATGACAGAAGGCTCTGGGACCAAAAGTTTCCAAGTGGACTCTGGGTATGACTAGATTATTAGACCCTGTGGACCTGAGAATGCGGGGATTGCTTGCTACACAGCTGCAACATATCTTTCATGTATCCAGGGCCCAGATTATTCAGGGATTTAAATGTCAGTAGGCCGATCTTGAATAGGACCCTCCATTCTATAGGTAGCCAGTGAAGGGAGTGCAACACTGGCAGTGACGGGGGTTGGTTGGTTAGCAGTCTGGCAGCAGTATTCTGTATCAGCTATAGGTGGTATAAGACCTTTTTTGGAAGGAGTCCAGTCAGGAGGTAATGAAGGCAAGAACTAAAGTTGGTAGATCTTCTGGGGGGATGAGGTGCTTGATTTTTGCGATGTTCTTAAGGTGAAAATAGGATGATTTCACCATAGCAGAGATGTGAGTTCTGAAGTTTAAATCCCCATCAATTAGAACTCCCAGGCTACGCACATGATCAGAGCTGCGTAGATCCGTGCCTCCTATTCCCAGTGGTGAAGACTGAAAGTTACGTTGTTTTGTTGTCATGCGCTGCCCTCCGATCAGAAGGACTTCAGTTTTGTCTGCATTCAGTTTCAGCCAGTTGTCATTCACCCATTGCTGTAGTTCATGTAAGCAGGCGTTTATAGTTAGAGTTAGGTCTGTCACAACAGGCTTGAAGGAAAGATATAGTTGGGTGTCGACCGCATAGCAGTGGTATGTCAGGCCATGTTTTTGGATTCGTTTTCCAAGCGGTAACATGTAAATCGTGAAAAGCAGTGGAGAGAGGATTGAGCCCTGGGGCACCCCATACTTAAGTGGTACAGGGGTGGACAGGAAGCACCCCATAGACACTTTTTGGGTTTTGCCACTCAAGAAGGATTGGAACCACTGAAGAACTATGCCATCAATGCCGCAGTATTCCTGTAGCCTGTTTATCAAGATGTCATGGTCAACTGTATCAAAGGCTGCAGAAAGGTCTAGCAGTAAGAGGATCGAGCACTCTCCTCTGTCTCTTGCCATGAGCAGGTTGTTGCATATTTGGATATGGTTTTAGTGCTGTGATGTTTCCTGAAGCCAGACTGGAATGGGTCATAACTGTTGTTTTGTAGGATTTTGGCTTTTAGCTGGAGGTATACAGCTTTTTCAATTAGCTTACCCAGAAAGGGAGAGTTAGAGACAGGTCTGTAGCTGGTCATTGCATCTGGGTCCAGGGAAGGTTTTTTGAGGAGAGGCCTGATGATTGCTTCCTTCAGTAAAGCAGGAAATATCCCTGATTGTAAGGAACAGTTAACAATTTTGAGGAATACCGGTACAAACAGGTCGGTGCAGTTCAACATGAACTGTGTTGGGCCAGGATCTAGGTCACAGGTAGTTAGGCGGCGGTAAAGGAGGATTCTTGATGAGACTTCTTCATCAATTTCTTTGAAGTTTGACCAAGGTGTTACGTTGTCTCTGCTAATGGTCTTTGGCGCACCATAGGAGGACACATAAGGGACACAGGGGGACACCAGAGGACACGTAAGGGACACATGGAGGATACATAAGGGACACCAGAGGACACATAAAGGACACTAGAGGACACATTCGAGACACAGGAGGACACACGGGACACCAGAGGACACATAAGGGACCCTAGAGGACACATTAGAGACACAGAAGAACACATAAGGGACACCAGCGGACAATTAAGCGACACAGGACATCATTTGGGGGAGAACATGTACAAGACGCTCCTGGAACATGAACGCACCAGAGGAGGACTCAGGACACATAAGGGACACAGGGGACACCAGAGGACGCATAAGGGACACCGGAGGACAAATAAAGGACACAGAAGGACACCGTTTGGTGGAGAACATGTACAAGATGCTCCTGGAACATGAATGCACCACAGGAGGACACATAAGGGACACAGGGGGACACCAGAGGACACATAAGGGACACATGGAGGACACACAAGGGACACCAGAGAACACATTAGAAACACAGGAGGACACATAAGGGACACCAGCGGACAATTAAGCGACACAGGAGGACATCATTTGGGAAGAACATGTACAAGACGCTCCTGGAACATGAACGCACCAGAGGAGGACACATAAAGGACACCAGAAGACACGTAAAATACAACAGAGGACACATTAGAGACACAGGAGGACAGATAAGGGATACCAGAGGACACATTAGAGACACAGAAGGACACAGAAGGACACAGAAGGGACACCAGAGGATACATAAGGGACCCCAGAGGATACATTAGAGACACAGGAGGACACATAAGGGACACCAGAGGACAAATAAGGGATACAGGAGGACACCATTAGGGGTAAAACATGTACAAGATGCTCCTGGAACGTGAACGCACCACAGGAGGACACATAAGGGATTCAGGGGGGACAAATAAGGGACACAGGAGGACACCGTTTGGGGGAGAACATGTACGAGATGCTCCTGGAACATACAATACAATACAATACAATAACATTTCTATAGCGCTTTTCTCCCATAGGACTCGAAGCGCTTAGGCTCTCTCAGATTCAGTAATTGGTAGTAGGATGAAGTATTCACACAACTAAAGTTATATTTCTGCAAATGCCAAACTGAACAGGTGGGTTTTCAGTCTGGATTTAAACACGTCCAGGGATGGACCTGTCCTGATCTGTTGAGGTAAGGAGTTCCAAAACGTAGGAGCAGCATGACAGAAGGCTCTGGGACCAAAAGTTTCCAAGTGGACTCTGGGTATGACTAGATTATTAGACCCTGTGGACCTGAGAATGCGGGGATTGCTTGCTACACAGCTGCAACATATCTTTCATGTATCCAGGGCCCAGATTATTCAGGGATTTAAATGTCAGTAGGCCGATCTTGAATAGGACCCTCCATTCTATAGGTAGCCAGTGAAGGGAGTGCAACACTGGCAGTGACGGGGGTTGGTTGGTTAGCAGTCTGGCAGCAGTATTCTGTATCAGCTATAGGTGGTATAAGACCTTTTTTGGAAGGAGTCCAGTCAGGAGGTAATGAAGGCAAGAACTAAAGTTGGTAGATCTTCTGGGGGGATGAGGTGCTTGATTTTTGCGATGTTCTTAAGGTGAAAATAGGATGATTTCACCATAGCAGAGATGTGAGTTCTGAAGTTTAAATCCCCATCAATTAGAACTCCCAGGCTACGCACATGATCAGAGCTGCGTAGATCCGTGCCTCCTATTCCCAGTGGTGAAGACTGAAAGTTACGTTGTTTTGTTGTCATGCGCTGCCCTCCGATCAGAAGGACTTCAGTTTTGTCTGCATTCAGTTTCAGCCAGTTGTCATTCACCCATTGCTGTAGTTCATGTAAGCAGGCGTTTATAGTTAGAGTTAGGTCTGTCACAACAGGCTTGAAGGAAAGATATAGTTGGGTGTCGACCGCATAGCAGTGGTATGTCAGGCCATGTTTTTGGATTCGTTTTCCAAGCGGTAACATGTAAATCGTGAAAAGCAGTGGAGAGAGGATTGAGCCCTGGGGCACCCCATACTTAAGTGGTACAGGGGTGGACAGGAAGCACCCCATAGACACTTTTTGGGTTTTGCCACTCAAGAAGGATTGGAACCACTGAAGAACTATGCCATCAATGCCGCAGTATTCCTGTAGCCTGTTTATCAAGATGTCATGGTCAACTGTATCAAAGGCTGCAGAAAGGTCTAGCAGTAAGAGGATCGAGCACTCTCCTCTGTCTCTTGCCATGAGCAGGTTGTTGCATATTTGGATATGGTTTTAGTGCTGTGATGTTTCCTGAAGCCAGACTGGAATGGGTCATAACTGTTGTTTTGTAGGATTTTGGCTTTTAGCTGGAGGTATACAGCTTTTTCAATTAGCTTACCCAGAAAGGGAGAGTTAGAGACAGGTCTGTAGCTGGTCATTGCATCTGGGTCCAGGGAAGGTTTTTTGAGGAGAGGCCTGATGATTGCTTCCTTCAGTAAAGCAGGAAATATCCCTGATTGTAAGGAACAGTTAACAATTTTGAGGAATACCGGTACAAACAGGTCGGTGCAGTTCAACATGAACTGTGTTGGGCCAGGATCTAGGTCACAGGTAGTTAGGCGGCGGTAAAGGAGGATTCTTGATGAGACTTCTTCATCAATTTCTTTGAAGTTTGACCAAGGTGTTACGTTGTCTCTGCTAATGGTCTTTGGCGCACCATAGGAGGACACATAAGGGACACAGGGGGACACCAGAGGACACGTAAGGGACACATGGAGGATACATAAGGGACACCAGAGGACACATAAAGGACACTAGAGGACACATTCGAGACACAGGAGGACACACGGGACACCAGAGGACACATAAGGGACCCTAGAGGACACATTAGAGACACAGAAGAACACATAAGGGACACCAGCGGACAATTAAGCGACACAGGACATCATTTGGGGGAGAACATGTACAAGACGCTCCTGGAACATGAACGCACCAGAGGAGGACTCAGGACACATAAGGGACACAGGGGACACCAGAGGACGCATAAGGGACACATGGAGGACAAATATGGGACACCAAAGAACACCAGAGGACACATAAGGGACCCCAGAGGACACATTAGAGACACAGGAGGACACATAAGGGACACAGGAGGACGCCATTTGGGGGAGATCATGTGCAAGACGCTTAGGTAACATGAATGCACCACAGGAGGACACATGAGGGACACCAGAGGACACATAAGGGACCCAAGAGGACACATTAGAGACACAGGAGGACACATAAGGGACACCAGAGGAAAAATAAGGGACACAGGATTACACCGTTTGGGGGAGACCATGTACAAGATGTTCCTGGAACATGAACGCACCACAGGAGGACACATAAGGGACACAGGGGACACCAGAAGACATGTAAAGGACACATGGAGGACACATAAGGGACACCAGAGGACAACTAAAGGACACAGGACACATTCAAAACACAGGAGGACACACAATGGAAACCAGAGGACACATAAGGGACCCCAGAGGACACATTAGAGACACAGGAGGACACATAAGGGACACCAGCAGACAATTAAGCGACACAGGAGGACATCATTTGGGGGAGAACATGTAAAAGACGCTCCTGGAACATGAACGCACCAGAGGAGGACTCAGGACACATAAGGGACACAGGGGGACACCAGAGGACACATAAGGGACACATGGAGGAGAAATACTAGTGTGATGATCTGCTCGGCTGCCTGTGCAGGCAGGCAGTTTTTTGACCATTGTTTAGGTTTGCATGCTGCAGGACTCTGGAAAGAAGAGCTTCTGTCAGTTTTGCAGCTTGTGCTTGCTGAGGAATTTGCATACGTTGTCATGCAAATTGCCTGGCCACATTCATTGGAGGCGTGTACTATAAGTACTATGTGTTTCCCACAATGCTTCGCTGTTCATAAGGATTTAGTCCTGTGTAACACTCCTGCCGGGAGTGTCAGCCATGCTCTTTGTTTGAAGATCAGCTTAGAGTAATTCCTGCAAAACTGCACTAGGCAGGTTTCCTTAGTGCAGTTAGGATTGCTTATCTGTTTGTTTGTTCTGTTGCTATTGTCCTGTCCCAGCGGTGGTCGACAGGAAATGGTTCTGATCTCTGTTCTTGGAGTATAGCTGGTGCAGCGGTTGCTACCAGCTATCTCTTCTGTTCTGTCTCCTGGGATCGCGCTAGCCACTTTTCGCTAGCGCTGTGGATCCTTCTGTTCTGTCTCCTGGGATCGCACTAGCCACTTTTCGCTAGCGCTGTGGATCCTTCTGTTCTGTCTCCTGGGATTGTGCTAGCCACTTTTCGCTAGCGCTGTGGATCCTTCTGTTCTGTCTCCTGGGATTGCGCTAGCCACTTTCCGCTAGTGCTGTGGATCCTTCTGTTCTTCTACTCTGTACCTGGATCGCGCTAGCCACTTTCGCTAGTGCTGTGGATCCTATCTCTCGCTTGTCCCTGTTTTCGTGTGTCTGTCTTGTCTGCTACGAACGCTTGCTGGAGGCTCGGTGAGGTAACTGTTAAGCAAGCGCTCGCGTCCTCTGTTATATGTTTGTCTTGTCTTGGTTAGTAAGGCGTGCTTGTCTCTATTGTGCTTATCACGTGTAGACCTCGCACGAACGCGTGCACTGTTGCGAATGAGTGCAATGTTCGCGTTCAGTTAGCGTTTGTTATTTTCCTTGTTATTCTCATTGTATTATTTGCTGTGCCTTTGCTAATCTCGTATTCTGTTCTGATCTGCCTTGTGTCACGTCTGGCGATCGCACCTCTCGCGATCGCGTTCCTATTTCATATCTGCTGTTGTGTGTGTACTGTCGCGGGGTGGCGACTAGGTTGGCGCACACACATACAACCTGTCCCTTTGCTCGTTTTCATTCGCAATCGCTTCTCTTGCGATTGCATTCTGCGCTTCGTACAATTCCTGTCTGGCATTTGTGGAGGTACAGAGGATTGGTTCCTCTGCACTCCTCAGCGCCATCTGCCGACAGGAATTTCCCTCTACGGGTGCGTAGCACCTTTTGCTGGGTGCCTGCAATTATACGCTTGTGGAGGATTTCCGCCGTATCAGCGCACGCGTTGTGCGCTGATCACGGAGAAAGTTCCACAATCGTTACAACTAGACACCAGAGGAGACATAAAGGACACCAGAGGACACATAAGGGACCCCAGAGGACACATTAGAGACACAGGAGGACACATAAGGGACACAGGAGGACACCATTTGGGGGATATCATGTGCAAGACGCTTAGGTAACATGAATGCACCACAAGAGGACACGTGAGGGACACCAAAGGACACATAAGGGACACAAGAGGACACATTAGAGACACAGGAGGACACATAAGGGACACCGGAGGACAAATAAGGGACACAGGAGGACCGTTTGGGGGAGACCATGTACAAGATTCTCCTGGAACATGAACGCTCCACAGGAGGACACATAAGGGACACGGGGACACCAGAAGACACGTAAAGGACACATGGAGGACACATAAGGGACACCAGAGGACAACTAAAGGACACAGGACACATTTGAGACACAGGAGGACACACAATGGAAACCAGAGGACACATAAGGGACCCCAGAGGACACATTAGAGACAAAGGAGGACAGATAAGGGACACCAGAGGACAAATAAGGGACACAGGAGGACACCGTTTGGGGGAGAACATGTACAAGATGCTCCTGGAACATCAACGCACCACAGGAGGACGCATAAGGGACACAGGGGGACACCAAAGGACACATAAGGGACACACGGAGGACACATAAGGGGCACAGGCAGTGCTGGGCCGAAATTACGCATTAGCGTAATTACGCATCGTAATTCACTACAAATGCACCGTAAGCGTTACGTGTAAGGTTACGGTATTACGCGTAATTAATTACGCGTAGACCGTGGGGTTACGTTTTACGCGTAACAAATTACGCGTAAGACAGTAAACTCCCATTGAAATTACACAGTCTGCCGTAATCGCGTAATATTACGCTCCCGTATAATATAAAAAAGCCGCCGACTTTAAGGGTTAATAGCAAAGCCCCCTTAAGTGCTAAGAGCCTCAAATTTGGAGAATATATTAAGGAGATCAGAAGGAATAAGAGGGAAAAAATTTTTTCAAAAAGACCTTATAGTTTTTGAGAAAATCGATGTTAAAGTTTCAAAGGAAAAATATATACATTTAAAAACCCGCCGACTTTAAAGGGAACCAGAGAGGAACGGGGGGTGGAAAAAGAAAAAGATTTTATACATACCTGGGGCTTCTTCCAGCCCCATAAGCCTGAATCGCTCCCACGCCGCCGTCCTCAGCTTCCTGGATCCGCCGGTACCGGGCCCGTCACTTCCGGCGGACGCGGCCAATTGTCCGCATCATAGGGGTTCCCTCCATACATGTACGCATGCGGCTGCGCAGTAAGCAGCCACATGCGTATCTGTATGGGGAGAGCACCCTGTGATGCGGAGAATTGGCCGCGTCCGCCGGCCGACTTGCCGACTCGCGGCAATGACGGGACCTGGTGGCGGCTGATGCAGGCAGCGGAGGAGTGCGACGTGGGAGCGATCCGTGCGTATGGGGCTGGAGGAAGCCCCAGGTATGTATATCTCATCCTCTCTGGTTCCCTTTAACGGTTAATAGCAAAGCCTGCTTAAAATTTAGGAACACCAAATTCACAGGGTATATTAAGGGGATCAGTGGGAATAAGAGGAAAAAATTTTTTTTCAAAAAGACCTTATAGTTTTTGAGAAAATCGATTTTTAAGTTTCAAGGGCGAAAATGTCTTTTAAATGCGGAAAATGTCAGTTTTTTTTGCACAGGTAACAATAGTGTTTTATTTTCATAGATTCCCCCAAGTGGGAAGAGTTTTACTTACTTCGTTCTGAGTGTGGGAAATATAAAAAAAAAACGACGTGGGGTCCCCTCTCCCAGACCTCTTTAACCCCTTGTCCCCAATGCAGACTGGGATAGCCAGAATGCGGAGCACCGGCCGCGTGGGGCTCCGCCCCCTGACTATACCAGCCCACATGGTCCATGGATTGGGGGGTCTCGGAAGGGGAGGGGCAGCCAAGCTTTCCCCTCCCCCTCCGAGCCCTTGTCCAATCCAAGGACAAGGGGCTCTTCTCCACCTCCGATGGGCGGTGGAGGTGGAGGCCGCGATTTCCTGGGGAGGGGTTCATGGTGGCATCTGGGAGTCCCCTTTAAAAAGGGGTCCCCCAGATGCCCACCCCCCTCCCAGGAGAAATGAGTATAGAGGTACTTGTACCCCTTACCCATTTCCTTTAAGAGTTAAAAGTAAATAAACACACAAACACATAGAAAAAGTATTTTAATTGAACAAAAAACATAACCACGAAAAAAGTCCTTTAATATTCTTAATTAACCATTTATACTTACCTGTCCCTTTAAAAGCCAGTTCCCACGCAATATCCTCGGAAATATACTAATCAGTTACAATGTAACAAAGTTATTACAATGTAACAACTTTGTTACTTTGTAACACCACCGCACCCGACGTCACTCGCCGCTCACCCGCCGGCCGCCGCATACACGCTAGTCCCCGCCGGCTCCCGCCGTCCACTCCGCCCACACCTGTCACCCATATACATGCTGGCACCCATGGGTGCCAGCATGTATATAGGTGACATGTGGGAGAGGCGGGGAGGGCAGCGGAGCCGGCGGGGACTTAGCGTCCCTTCACCCGACAGAGCTCTGAGCTATATTAGCTCAGAGCTCTCGAAAGCATCTTTGTATTTGGGCTCCAAGGAGCCCCATTGGTCCTTAGCAGACCAATGGGGTTCCTTCTGATTTGAAGGAACCCCATTGGTCTGCTAAGGACCAATGGGGCTCCTTGGAGCCCAAATACAAAGATGCTTTCGAGAGCTCTGAGCTAATATAGCTCAGAGCTCTGTCGGGTGAAGGGACGCTAAGTCCCCGCCGGCTCCGCTGCCCTCCCCGCCTCTCCCACATGTCACCTATATACATGCTGGCACCCATGGGTGCCAGCATGTATATGGGTGACAGGTGTGGGCGGAGTGGACGGCGGGAGCCGGTGGGGACTAGCGTGTATGCGGCGGCCGGCGGGTGAGCGGCGAGTGACGTCGGGTGCGGTGGTGTTACAAAGTAACAAAGTTGTTACATTGTAATAACTTTGTTACATTGTAACTGATTAGTATATTTCCGAGGATATTGCGTGGGAACTGGCTTTTAAAGGGACAGGTAAGTATTAATGGTTAATTAAAGAGAACCCGAGGTGTGTTTAAAGAATGTTATCTGCATACAGAGGCTGGATCTGCCTATACAGCCCAGCCTCTGTTGCTATCCCAAACCCCACTAAGGTCCCCCTGCACTCTGCAATCCCTCATAAATCACAGCCATGCTGTGAGGCTGTGTTTACATCTGTAGTGTCAGTCTCAGCTGCTCCCCCGCCTCCTGCATAGCTCCGGTCCCTGCCCCCGTCCCTTCCCTCCAATCAGCAGGGAGGGAAGGGATGCAGGCGGGGACTGGAGTTCTGCAGGAGGCGGGGAGAGCAGCAGACTGACACTATAGAGATAAACACAGCCAGCTCTGACAAGCTGTTTGTCAGCAGCGTGGCTGTGATTTATGAGGGATTGCAGAGTGCAGGGGGACCTTAGGGGGGTTTGGGATAGCAACAGAGGCTGGGCTGTATAGGCAGATCCAGCCTCTGTATGCAGATAATATTCTTCAAACCCACCTCGGGTTCTCTTTAAGAATATTAAAGGACTTTTTTCGTGGTTATGTTTTTTGTTCAATTAAAATACTTTTTCTATGTGTTTGTGTGTTTATTTACTTTTAACTCTTAAAGGAAATGGGTAAGGGGTACAAGTACCTCTATACTCATTTCTCCTGGGAGGGGGGTGGGCATCTGGGGGACCCCTTTTTAAAGGGGACTCCCAGATGCCACCATGAACCCCTCCCCAGGAAATCGCGGCCTCCACCTCCACCGCCCATCAGAGGTGGAGAAGAGCCCCTTGTCCTTGGATTGGACAAGGGCTCGGAGGGGGAGGGGAAAGCTTGGCTGCCCCTCCCCTTCCGAGACCCCACAATCCATGGACCATGCGGGCTGGTATAGTCAGGGTGCGGAGCCCCACGCGGCCGGTGCTCCGCATTCTGGCTATCCCAGTCTGCATGGGGGACAAGGGGTTAAAGAGGTCTGGGAGGGGGGACCCCACGTCGTTTTTTTTTATATTTCCCACACTCAGAACGAAGTAAGTAAAACTCTTCCCACTTGGGGGAATCTATGAAAATAAAACACTATTGTTACCTGTGCAAAAAAAACTGACATTTTCCGCATTTAAAAGACATTTTCGCCCTTGAAACTTAAAAATCGATTTTCTCAAAAACTATAAGGTCTTTTTGAAAAAAAAATTTTTCCTCTTATTCCCACTGATCCCCTTAATATACCCTGTGAATTTGGTGTTCCTAAATTTTAAGCAGGCTTTGCTATTAACCGTTAAAGTCGGCGGGTTTTTAAATGTATATATTTTTCCTTTGAAACTTTAACATCGATTTTCTCAAAAACTATAAGGTCTTTTTGAAAAAAAAAATTTTCCTCTTATTCCTTCTGATCTCCTTCATATATTCTCCAAATTTGAGGCTCTTAGCACTTAAGGGGGCTTTGCTATTAACCCTTAAAGTCGGCGGCTACCTAACATTGATCCATGCGTCAACTTTTCCGCTTGGCAGCATGACCTTACGCATTAATTGCTAGTAGGATTTTACGCGTAAGCCTATAACGTAATAACCTGAATTACGGTATACTTACGCGTAATTGTGTAAGTGCTATGCGTAATTACAGACATGTTCCGAAATTGTATGTCTATGCCGTAAGCGTAATTTCGTAATGCGTAATAGCGTAAAATTACGCGTAATGATCCGTAAGCGTAGCTTTCTCCATTACGACCAGCACTGGGCACAGGAGGACACCATTAGGGGTAAAACCTGTGCAAGACACCCCTGGATTGTGAACGCACCACAGGAGGACACATAAGGGACACAGGGGGGACACTAGAGGACACACCACAGGAGGACAAATAAGGGACACAGGAGGACACATACGGGACAACAGAGGAAACATAAAGGACACCAGAGGACATGTAAAATACAACAGAGGACACATTAGAGACACAGGAGAACACATAAGGGACACCAGAGGACACAGAGACACCGGAGGACAAATAGAAGCACAGGACGACACCATTAGGGGTAAAACATGTACAAGACGCCCCTGGAATGTGAACGCACCCCAGGAGGACACATAAGGGACACCAGAGGACACATTAGAGACACATGAGGACACATAAGGGATACCAGAGGACAAATAAGGGACACAGGGGGACACCGTTTGGGGGAGAACATGTACGAGATGCTCCTGGAACATGAACACACCACAGGAGGACACATAAGGGACACAGGGGGACACATGGAGGACACCTAAGGGACACATGGAGGACACCAGAGGACACCTAAAGGACACAGGAGGGCACATTTGAGACACAGGAGGACACACAAGGGACACCAGAGGACACATAAAGGACACCAGAGGACATGTAAAATACAACAGAGGACATATTAGAGACACAGGAGGACACATAAGGGACACCAGAGGACACAGAGACACAAGAGGACACATACTGGACACCGGAGGAAAAATAGGGATACAGGAGGACACCATTTGGGGGAGAAAATGTACAAGATGCTCCTGGAACATGAACACACACCACAGGAGGACACAGGAGGACACATAATAAACACAGGGGGACACCAGAGGACACGTAAGGGACACATGGAGGACACATAAGGGACACCAGAGGACACATAAGGGACCTAAGAGGACACATTAGAGACACAGGAGGACACATAAGGGACACCAGCGGACAATTAAGCGACACAGGAGGACATCATTAGGGGGAGAACATGTACAAGACGCTTCTGGAACATGAATGCACCAGAGGAGGACTCAGGACACATAAGGGACACAGGGGGACACCAGATGATACATAAAAGACACATGGAGGACAAATACAGGACACCAGAGGACACATATAGGACACCAGAGGACACATAAGGGACCCCAGAGGACACATTAAAGACACAGGAGGACACACAAGGGACACCAAAAGACTAATAAGGGACACAGGAGGGCACCATTTGGGGGAGAACATGTGCAAGACGCTTAGGTAACATGAATGCACCACAGGAGGACACATGGGGGACACAAGGGGACACCATAGGACACATAAGGGACACAAGAGGACACATTAGAGACACAGGAGGACACATAAGGGACACCAGAGGACAGATAAGGGACACAGGAGGACACCATTTGGGGACAACATGTACAAGATGCTCCTGGAACATGAACGCACCACAGGAGGACACATAAGGGACACGGGGGACACCAGAGGACACATAAGGGACACATGGAGGAAACATAAGGGACACGAGAGGGCACATAAAGGACACCAGAGGACATATTAGAGACACAGGAAGACACATAAGGAACAGCATAGGACAAATAAGGGACACAAGAGGACACCATTTGTGGGAGAACATGTACAAGAATCTCCAGGAACATGAACGCACCAGGTTTAGTATATACATTTTCTTTACCTGGATTTTGCCCTCTAAACCTGTGCGTCTTATATGGTGGAAAATACGGTAGTTGTTTCCCCACTAAGATATTTAATTAAAAAAAAATTTGGCAGAGTACTTTGGCTAATTCAGTCGGCTAAAAGTAAAACACATTTTGACCAACAGGATTGTAAGCCGGCCCACCACGGCAAGGTAGACTCTTTTAAGGCACACTTGAAGATGTAGTGAGAGAGGTTTAGGGGATGGGAGTTTGGAGAGGGATGAGGGGGATAGGTGGTCATAATGGGTACCACTCTTGCACCCTAAAGTGAAAAGTCCAGGAACACGCCGACCACTTGAGAAGGAACTGGGATCCAGTGGATCCTAAGGCCTGGTTTAACCCTCAGATCCCAGATCTCAAAATGCAAATCGCAATTGCTAGGGTGAGTCATTGCGTTTTTGCAGTGCAATTGTGGCTCCATTCTGCAGGGATTGCGTTTTTCGATAATAGAGTCCCCACTGCCACCAAAATGTTGCACGCAGTGCACCTTTCTGATATACACACATCGCAAGCAAGCAAGCAAGTGCTTTGCAGAATACCGGCTCAGCAAAGAGCAGAAACGCTCCACACCAAAAGCACCCCAGGTGTGAACTGCCCTTGAGAGAACTTGATTGGTGATTAAAAATTGTTGCAACCTGTAGAGTAGAACTCAGGGGCATATTTAAAATGAATTAAATATACTCCCAATTTATACTTATGGCCTCTTCCACCCCTACAGCCATACCAATCCTCACCAAAAAGATATAAAGTATAGAAGTGCAAACCAGATAAAAAAAATGCAGGCCAACAATTGCGATTCAGTAAAATACTAATCTAACTAGCAAAAGCCTGGCACTGCCACTTCCATGTTCATCATCGTGCTGTTGCTATTGGCAAAACGGGCATGACAAGTTTTGGGTCGAAACGTGCCTAGTGGAAAAGCGTCCTAATTAGTTGTTCTCCCTCTAAGATTTTTTATTATATTTTTTTTTGGCAGAGTACTTTGTCTAATCCAGTTGGCTAAGAGAAAAACACATTTTGGCCAATACGATTGTAAGTCGGCCCACCACAGCAACGTATACTATTTTAGAACTGGTTGAGGGGATGGGAGTGAGAAAGGTAAGGGGATGAGGGTTTGGTAAGGGATGGGGGGGTAGGTGGCCTTTTGGGCACCTTTTTTACACCCACAAGAGAAAAGTCCGGGAAATCGCTGACCACCTGAGAGGGAATTGAGATCTAGTTGATCAAGGGGGATCAACTAGATCTCAATTCCCTTGGATTGCAAAATCCAGTGGATCCTAAGGCCTGGTTTAACCCTCAGATCCCAGATCTCAAAATGCAAATCGCAATTGCTAGGGTGAGTCATTGCGTTTTTGCAGTGCAATTGTGGCTCCATTCTGCAGGGATTGCGTTTTTCGATAATAGAGTCCCCACTGCCACCAAAATGTTGCACGCAGTGCACCTTTCTGATATACACACATCGCAAGCAAGCAAGCAAGTGCTTTGCAGAATACCGGCTCAGCAAAGAGCAGAAATGCTCCACACCAAAAGCACCCCAGGTGTGAACTGCCCTTGAGAGAACTTGATTGGTGATTAAAAATTGTTGCAACCTGTAGAGTAGAACTCAGGGGCATATTTAAAATGAATTAAATATACTCCCAATTTATACTTATGGCCTCTTCCACCCCTACAGCCATACCAATCCTCACCAAAAAGATATAAAGTATAGAAGTGCAAACCAGATAAAAAAAATGCAGGCCAACAATTGCGATTCCGTAAAATACTAATCTAACTAGCAAACAGTGCTGGGCGTAATGGAAAAAGCTATGCTTACGGATCATTACGCGTAATTTTACGCTATTACGCATTACGGAATTACGCTTATGGCGTAGACATTCAATTACGGTACATGTCTGTAATTACGCATAGACCTTACGCAATTACGCGTAAGAATATCGTAATTCAGGTTGTTACGTTATAGGCTTACGCGTAAAATCCTACTAGCAATTAATGCGTAAGGTCATGCTGCCAAGTAGTGTTGGGCGAACATCTAGATGTTCGGGTTCGGGCCGAACAGGCCGAACATGGCCGCGATGTTCGGGTGTTCGACCCGAACTCCGAACATAATGGAAGTCAATGGGGACCCGAACTTTTGTGCTTTGTAAAGCCTCCTTACATGCTACATACCCCAAATTTACAGGGTATGTGCACCTTGGGAGTGGGTACAAGAGGAAAAAAAATTTAGCAAAAAGAGCTTATAGTTTTTGAGAAAATCGATTTTAAAGTTTCAAAGGGAAAACTGTCTTTTAAATGCGGGAAATGTCTGTTTTCTTTGCACAGGTAACATGCTTTTTGCCGGCATGCAGTCATAAATGTAATACATATAAGAGGTTCCAGGAAAAGGGACCGGTAACGCTAACCCAGCAGCAGCACACGTGATGGAACAAGAGGAGGGTGGCGCAGGAGGAGAAGGCCACGCTTTGAGACACAACAACCCAGGCCTTGCATGAGGACAAGAAGCGTGCGGATAGCAATTTGCATTTTGTCGCCATGCAGTCATAAATGTAATACAGATGAGAGGTTCAATAAACAGGGACCGGAAACGCTAACCCATCACAGATGTTCATTGTTCATGTTACTTGGTTGGGGTCCGGGAGTGTTGCGTAGTCGTTTCCAATCCAGGATTGATTCATTTTAATTTGAGTCAGACGGTCTGCATTTTCTGTGGAGAGGTGGATACGCCGCCGATCTGTGACGATGCCTCCGGCAGCACTGAAACAGCGTTCCGACATAACGCTGGCTGCCGGGCAAGCCAGCACCTCTATTGCGTACATTGCCAGTTTGTGCCAGGTGTCTAGCTTCGATACCCAATAGTTGAAGGGTGCAGATGGATTGTTCAACACAGCTACGCCATCTGACATGTAGTCCTTGACCATCTTCTCCAGGCGATCGGTGTTGGAGGTGGATCTGCACGCTTGCTGTTCTGTGTGCTGCTGCATGGGTGTCAGAAAATTTTCCCACTCCAAGGACACTGCCGATACCATTCCCTTTTGGGCACTAGCTGCGGCTTGTGTTGTTTGCTGCCCTCCTGGTCGTCCTGGGTTTGCGGAAGTCAGTCTGTCGGCGTACAACTGGCTAGAGGAGGGGGAGGATGTCAATCTCCTCTCTAAAGTCTCCACAAGGGCCTGCTGGTATTCTTCCATTTTGACCTGTCTGGCTCTTTCTTCAAGCAGTTTTGGAACATTGTGTTTGTACCGTGGATCCAGAAGGGTATAAACCCAGTAATTGGTGTTGTCCAGAATGCGCACAATGTGTGGGTCGCGTTCAATGCAGTCCTAGGCCGAAGAGGTCATAGCCTAGGGTCACAAAACCTGTTTATTGGGCAATTTCAATGGTGGCGAGTCTGACGTACATAAATCGCAGCAATGGCCGTTAGCAACGTCTGAATCTCACGAAATGTCTCATGCAGGTAGAAGACATATTGTTAGACTTGGGCTCCAAAGATGGGTTCCCTACATCTCTGCAAACCAGAGTTACAGGGCTCCAAATTTGGTAAAATCCCCCATAGGCTTTCATTGGGCCTCCTATTTACAGTTCCAAAATCTCACATCTTTTCAAAGGGCAATTACTCAGCAGTGGCAAATTTTCTAGCATTGTAGGGACCCTTAGGGGGAACATGACTGGTGAGTTTCGGGCCCCTAGGCCGAAGAGGTCATAGCCTAGGGTCACAAAAACCTGTTTATTGGGGCTATTTCAATGGTAGTGATGGTGACGTACATAAATCGCAGCAATGGCCGTTAGCAAAGTCTGAATCTCACGAAATGTCTCATGCAGGTAGAAGACATATTGTTAGACTTGGATTCCAAAGATGGGGTCCCTACATCTCTGCAAACCAGAGTTACAGGGGTCCAAAATTGGTAAAATCCCCCATAGGATTTCATTGGCTCCCTATTTCACTTTCCAAAATCTCACATCTTTTCAAAGGGCAATGGCTCAGCAGTACCAAATTTTCTAGCATTGTAGGGACCCTTAGGGGGAACATGACTGGTGAGTTTCGGGCCCCTAGGCCGAAGAGGTCATAGCCTAGGGTCACAAAAACCTGTTTATTGGGGCTATTTCAATGGTAGTGATGGTGACGTACATAAATCGCAGCAATGGCCGTTAGCAACGTCTGAATCTCATGAAATGTCTCATGCAGGTAGAAGACATATTGTTAGACTTGGATTCCAAAGATGGGGTCCCTACATCTCTGCAAACCAGAGTTACAGGGGTCCAAAATTGGTAAAATCCCCCATAGGATTCCATTGGCTCCCTATTTCACTTTCCAAAATCTCACATCTTTTCAAAGGGCAATGGCTCAGCAGTACCAAATTTTCTAGCATTGTAGGGACCCTTAGGGGGAACATGACTGGTGAGTTTCGGGCCCCTAGGCCGAAGAGGTCATAGCCTAGGGTCACAAAAACCTGTTTATTGGGGGTATTTCAATGGTAGTGATGGTGACGTACATAAATCGCAGCAATGGCCGTTAGCAAAGTCTGAATCTCACGAAATGTCTCATGCAGGTAGAAGACATATTGTTAGACTTGGATTCCAAAGATGGGGTCCCTACATCTCTGCAAACCAGAGTTACAGGGGTCCAAAATTGGTAAAATCCCCCATAGGATTTCATTGGCTCCCTATTTCACTTTCCAAAATCTCACATCTTTTCAAAGGGCAATGGCTCAGCAGTACCAAATTTTCTAGCATTGTAGGGACCCTTAGGGGGAACATGACTGGTGAGTTTTGCCACTGCTGAGCCATTGCCCTTTGAAATGGTGTGAGATTTTGGAACGGTAAATAGGAGGCCCAATGAAAGCCTATGGGGGATTTTACCAATTTTGGACCCCTGTAACTCTGGTTTGCAGAGATGTAGGGACCCCATCTTTGGAATCTAAGTCTAACAATATGTCTTCTACCTGCATGAGACATTTCGTGAGATTCAGACGTTGCTAACGGCCATGGCTGAGATTTATGTACGCCACCATCACTACCATTGAAATAGCCCAAATAAACAGGTTTTTGTGACCCTAGGCTATGACCTCTTCGGCCTAGGGGCCCGAAACTCACCAGTCATGTTCCCCCTAAGGGTCCCTACAATGCTAGAAAATTTGGTACTGCTGAGCCATTGCCCTTTGAAAAGATGTGAGATTTTGGAAAGTGAAATAGGGAGCCAATGAAATCCTATGGGGGATTTTACCAATTTTGGACCCCTGTAACTCTGGTTTGCAGAGATGTAGGGACCCCATCTTTGGAATCCAAGTCTAACAATATGTCTTCTACCTGCATGAGACATTTCGTGAGATTCAGACTTTGCTAACGGCCATTGCTGCGATTTATGTACGTCACCATCACTACCATTGAAATAGCCCCAATAAACAGGTTTTTGTGACCCTAGGCTATGACCTCTTCGGCCTAGGGGCCCGAAACTCACCAGTCATGTTCCCCCTAAGGGTCCCTACAATGCTAGAAAATTTGGTACTGCTGAGCCATTGCCCTTTGAAAAGATGTGAGATTTTGGAAAGTGAAATAGGGAGCCAATGAAATCCTATGGGGGATTTTACCAATTTTGGACCCCTGTAACTCTGGTTTGCAGAGATGTAGGGACCCCATCTTTGGAATCCAAGTCTAACAATATGTCTTCTACCTGCATGAGACATTTCGTGAGATTCAGACTTTGCTAACGGCCATTGCTGCGATTTATGTACGTCACCATCACTACCATTGAAATAGCCCCAATAAACAGGTTTTTGTGACCCTAGGCTATGACCTCTTCGGCCTAGGGGCCCGAAACTCACCAGTCATGTTCCCCCTAAGGGTCCCTACAATGCTAGAAAATTTGCCACTGCTGAGTAATTGCCCTTTGAAAAGATGTGAGATTTTGGAACTGTAAATAGGAGGCCCAATGAAAGCCTATGGGGGATTTTACCAAATTTGGAGCCCTGTAACTCTGGTTTGCAGAGATGTAGGGAACCCATCTTTGGAGCCCAAGTCTAACAATATGTCTTCTACCTGCATGAGACATTTCGTGAGATTCAGACGTTGCTAATGGCCATTGCTGCGATTTATGTACGTCAGACTCGCCACCATTGAAATTGCCCAATAAACAGGTTTTGTGACCCTAGGCTATGACCTCTTCGGCCTAGGACTGCATTGAACGCGACCCACGCATTGTGCGCATTCTGGACAACACCAATTACTGGGTTTATACCCTTCTGGATCCACGGTACAAACACAATGTTCCAAAACTGCTTGAAGAAAGAGCCAGACAGGTCAAAATGGAAGAATACCAGCAGGCCCTTGTGGAGACTTTAGAGAGGAGATTGACATCCTCCCCCTCCTCTAGCCAGTTGTACGCCGACAGACTGACTTCCGCAAACCCAGGACGACCAGGAGGGCAGCAAACAACACAAGCCGCAGCTATTGCCCAAAAGGGAATGGTATCGGCAGTGTCCTTGGAGTGGGAAAATTTTCTGACACCCATGCAGCAGCACACAGAACAGCAAGCGTGCAGATCCACCTCCAACACCGATCGCCTGGAGAAGATGGTCAAGGACTACATGTCAGATGGCGTAGCTGTGTTGAACAATCCATCTGCACCCTTCAACTATTGGGTATCGAAGCTAGACACCTGGCACAAACTGGCAATGTACGCAATAGAGGTGCTGGCTTGCCCGGCAGCCAGCGTTATGTCGGAACGCTGTTTCAGTGCTGCCGGAGGCATCGTCACAGATCGGCGGCGTATCCGCCTCTCCACAGAAAATGCAGACCGTCTGACTCAAATTAAAATGAATCAATCCTGGATTGGAAACGACTACGCAACACTCCCGGACCCCAACCAAGTAACATGAACAATGAACATCTGTGATGGGTTAGCGTTTCCGGTCCCTGTTTATTGAACCTCTCATCTGTATTACATTTATGACTGCATGGCGACAAAATGCAAATTGCTATCCGCACGCTTCTTGTCCTCATGCAAGGCCTGGGTTGTTGTGTCTCAAAGCGTGGCCTTCTCCTCCTGCGCCACCCTCCTCTTGTTCCATCACGTGTGCTGCTGCTGGGTTAGCGTTACCGGTCCCTTTTCCTGGAACCTCTTATATGTATTACATTTATGACTGCATGCCGACAAAAAGCATGTTACCTGTGCAAAGAAAACAGACATTTCCCGCACTTAAAAGACAGTTTTCCCTTTGAAACTTTAAAATCGATTTTCTCAAAAACTATAAGCTCATTTTGCTAAATTTTTTTTCCTCTTGTACCCACTCCCAAGGTGCACATACCCTGTAAATTTGGGGTATGTAGCATGTAAGGAGGCTTTACAAAGCACAAAAGTTCGGGTCCCCATTGACTTCCATTATGTTCGGAGTTCGGCCATGTTCGGCCCGAACCCGAACATCTAGATGTTCGCCCAACACTACACGTGACCCGTTCGGCCAATCACAGCGCTAGCCGAACGTTCGGGTAACGTTCGGCCATGCGCTCTTAGTTCGGCCATATGGCCGAACAGTTTGGCCGAACACCATCAGGTGTTCGGCCGAACCCGAACATCACCCGAACAGGGTGATGTTCTGCAGAACCCGAACAGTGGCGAACACTGTTCGCCCAACACTACTGCCAAGCGGAAAAGTTGACGCATGGATCAATGTTAGGTAGCCGCCGACTTTAAGTGTTAATAGCAAAGCCCCCTTAATTGCTAAGAGCCTCAAATTTGGAGAATATATTAAGGAGATCAGAAGGAAAGGGAGGAAATTTTTTTTTTTCAAAAAGACCTTATAGTTTTTGAGAAAATCGATGTTAAAGTTTCAAAGGAAAAATATATACATTTAAAAACCCGCCGACTTTAAGGGTTAATAGCAAAGCCTGCTTAAAATTTAGGAACACCAAATTCACAGGATATATTAAGGGGATCAGTGGGAATAAGAGGAAAATTTTTTTTTCAAAAAGACCTTATAGTTTTTGAGAAAATCAATTTTTAAGTTTCAAGGGCAAAAATGTCTTTTAAATGCGGAAAATGTCAGTTTTTTTTGCACAGGTAACAATAGTGTTTTATTTTCATAGATTCCCCCAAGTGGGAAGAGTTTTACTTACTTCGTTCTGAGTGTGGGAAATATTAAAAAAAAAACGACGTGGGGTCCCCCCTCCCAGACCTCTTTAACCCCTTGTCCCCCATGCAGACTGGGATAGCCAGAATGCAGAGCACCGGCCGCATGGGGCTCCGCACCCTGACTATACCAGCCCGCATGGTCCATGGATTGGGGGGTCTCGGAAGGGGAGGGGCAGCCAAGCTTTCCCCTCCCCCTCCGAGCCCTTGTCCAATCCAAGGACAAGGGGCTCTTCTCCACCTCCGATGGGCGGTGGAGGCTGCGATTTCCTGGGGGGGGGGGGGGGTTCATGGTGGCATCTGGGAGTCCCCTTTAAAAAGGGGTCCCCCAGATGCCCACCCCCCCCTTCCAGGAGAAATGAGTATAGAGGTACTTGTACCCCTTACCCATTTCCTTTAAGAGTTAAAAGTAAATAAACACACAAACACACAGAAAAAGTATTTTAATTGAACAAAAAACATAACCACGAAAAAAGTCCTTTAATATTCCTAATTAACCATTAATACTTACCTGTCCCTTTAAAAGCCAGTTCCCACGCAATATCCTCAGAAATATACTAATCAGTTACAATGTAACAAAGTTGTTACAATGTAACAACTTTGTTACTTTGTAACACCACCGCACCCGACGTCACTCGCCGCTCACCCGCCGGCCGCCGCATACACTCTAAGTCCCCGCCGGCTCCCGACGTCCACTCCGCCCACACCTGTCACCCATATACATGCTGGCACCCATGGGTGCCAGCAAGTATATAGGTGACATGTGGGAGAGGCGGGGAGGGCAGCGGAGCCGGCGAGGACTTAGCGTCCTAAACCCGACAGAGCTCTGAGCTATATAGCTCAGAGCTCTCGAAAGCATCTTTGTATTTGGGCTCCAAGGAGCCCCATTGGTCCTTAGCAGACCAATGGGGTTCCTTCTGATTTGAAGGAACCCCATTGGTCTGCTAAGGACCAATGGGGCTCCTTGGAGCTCAAATTCAAAGATGCTTAGAGAGCTCTCAGCTATATAGCTCAGAGCTCTGTCGGGTCTGTGCAGCGCAGACGCGTATGCGGCGGCTGAGCGGCGAGTGACGTCGGGTGCGGCGTAGTTACAATGTAACAAAGTTGTTACATTGTAATAACTTTGTTACATTGTGACTGATAGAACATTTCCGAGGCTATTTCGAGGGATCATTTATTTAAAGGAACAGGTAAGTATTAATGGTTAATTAAGAATATTAAAGGACTTTTTTCGTGGTTATGTTTTTTGTTCAATTAAAATACTTTTTCTAAGTGTTTGTGTGTTTATTTACTTTTAACTCTTAAAGGATATGGGTAAGGGGTACAAGTACCTCTATACTCATTTCTCCTGGGAGGGGGGGTGGGCATCTGGGGGACCCCTTTTTAAAGGGGACTCCCAGATGCCACCATGAAATTCCCCCCCCAGGAAATCGCAGCCTCTACCTCCACCGCCCATCGGAGGTGGAGAAGAGCCCCTTGTCCTTGGATTGGACAAGGGCTCGGAGGGGGAGGGGAAAGCTTGGCTGCCCCTCCCCTTCCGAGACCCCCCAATCCATGGACCATGCGGGCTGGTATAGTCAGGGTGTGGAGCCCCACGCGGCCGGTGCTCCGCATTCTGGCTATCCCAGTCTGCATGGGGGACAAGGGGTTAAAGAGGTCTGGGAGGGGGGACCCCACGTCGTTTTTTTTAATATTTCCCACACTCAGAACGAAGTAAGTAAAACTCTTCCCACTTGGGGGAATCTATGAAAATAAAACACTATTGTTACCTGTGCAAAAAAAACTGACATTTTCCGCATTTAAAAGACATTTTTGCCCTTGAAACTTAAAAATCGATTTTCTTAAAAACTATAAGGTCTTTTTGAAAAAAAAAATTTCCTCTTATTCCCACTGATCCCCTTAATATATCCTGTGAATTTGGTGTTCCTAAATTTTAAGCAGGCTTTGCTATTAACCCTTAAAGTCGGCGGGTTTTTAAATGTATATATTTTTCCTTTGAAACTTTAACATCGATTTTCTCAAAAACTATAAGGTCTTTTTGAAAAAAAAAAATTTCCTCTTATTCCTTCTGATCTCCTTAATATATTCTCCAAATTTGAGGCTCTTAGCACTTAAGGGGGCTTTGCTATTAACCCTTAAAGTCGGCGGCTTTTTTATATTATATGGGAGCGTAATATTACGCGATTACGGCAGACTGTGTAATTTCAATGGGAGCTTACTGTCTTACGCGTAATTTGTTACGCGTAATAACGTAACCTACGGTCTACGCGTAATTAATTACGCGTAATACCGTAACCTTACACGTAACGCTTACGGTGCATTTGTAGTGAATTACGATGTGTAATTACGCTAATGCGTAATTTCGGCCCAGCACTACTAGCAAAAGCCTGGCACTGCCACTTCCATGTTCATCATCGTGCTGTTGCTATTAGCAAAACGGGCATGACAAGTTTTGGGTCGAAACGTGCCTAGTGGAAAAGCATCCTAATTAATTGTTCTCCCTCTAAGATTTTTTATTATATTTTTTTTTGGCAGAGTACTTTGTCTAATCCAGTTGGCTAAAAGGAAAACACATTTTGGCCAATACGATTGTAAGTCGGCCCACCACAGCAAGGTATACTATTTTAGGGCTGGTTGAGGGGATGGGAGTGAGAAAGGTAAGGGGATGAGGGTTTGGTAAGGGATGGGGGAGGGGTAGGTGGCCTTTTGGGCACCTTTTTTACACCCACAAGAGAAAAGTCCGGGAAATCGCTGACCACCTGAGAGGGAATTGAGATCTAGTTGATCAAGGGGGATCAACTAGATCTCAATTCCCTTGGATTGCAAAACGCAAAATCGCAATGGCCTAGAGACTGCGATTGCGAATGATTGTTGCGCGATTGTGGCTCCATTTTGCAGCCATTGTGTTTTTTTTACTCCAGTTCCAGAGAATGAGAATGGCATCCCAACTGCCACCAAAATGTTGCACACAGTGAACCTTTGCAATATACGCACATTGCAAGCACTGCAGGGATTTATCACAGTGCTTTGCTGAATTTCAGATTTCAGCAAAGAGCAAAAACGCTCCCCACCAAAAGCACCCCAGGTGTGAACTGGCCCTTCAGAAAACTTGATTGGTGATTACAAATTGTTGCAGCCTGCAGAGTAGAACTCAGGGGCATAAATAAAATGCTTTAAATACAGGTCCTTCTCAAAAAATTAGCATATTGTGATAAAGTTCATTCTTTTTTGTAATGTACTGATAAACATTAGACTTTCACATATTTTAGATTCATTACATACAACTGAAGTAGTTCAATCCTTTTATTGTTTTAATATTGATGATTTTGGCATACAGCTCATGAAAACCCAAAATTCCTATCTCAAAAAATTAGCATATTTCATCCGACAAATAAAAGAAAAGTGTTTTTAAAACAAAAAAGTCAACCATCAAATAATTATGTTCAGTTATGCACTCAATACTTGGTCGGGAATCATTTTGTAGAAATGACTGCTTCATTGCGGTGTGGCATGGAGGCAATCAGCCTGTGGCACTGCTCAGGTGTTATGGAGGCCCAGGATGCTTCGATAGCGGCATTAAGCTCATCCAGAGGCGTACGTTAAAAAGGGGTGCTGGGAAAAAAGGGCGCGGGGTTTTAAACGATAAGCATGGATAACGTTTAAAAATGTATTGTACTGTATTTCGTTTAAAATTAATGTTTTATAAAGTTATAAGTCATTAAATAATGTGCATTAAATCGGCAATTGTAAAAACGTTAATCTTCCGTTTAAATAGTGAAACGTATAATAACGTTTAAAAATGTTTTACTAAGTAACCCTCCCTGTACTTACCCCTAACCCCTAGACCCCCCTGTTGATGCCTAAACCTAAGACCCCCCCTGTTGGTGCCTAAGTAACCCTCCCTGTACCTACCCCTAACCCCTAGACCCCCCTGTTAGTGCCTAAACCTAAGACCCCCCTGTTGGTGCTTAAACCTAAGACCCCCTGTTGGTGCCTAAACCTAAGACCCCCCTGTTGGTGCCTAAACCTAAGACCCCCCTGTTGGTGCCTAAACCTATGACCCCCCTGTTGGTGCCTAAACCTAAGACCCCCTGGTGGTGCCTAAACCTAAGACCCCCCCTGGTGGTGCCTAAACCTAAGACCCCCCTGTTGGTGCCTAAACCTAAGACCCCCCTGTTGGTGCCTAAACCTAAGACCCTCCTTAGTGCTCACTGTATTGTGTGTAGAATAATGTTTTAAAAACAGTAAAGGATAAAATATATTACAATTTACATTACGTACTGATCGCTTTGTTTCGTGAATAATAATGTTTTACAAACAGTAAGGGATAACATTTAAAATAATGTTTTATTGAAATAAGAAACGTAAATCATCACAAGCAGTTATAAAACATGAAAAATCTTTGGGCGCCGTTGGAAAACGTTATTATTCCCGGGCGCCCTTTTTTCCTGTTCGGCGCCCAGTAAACGATAATTATTATAGGAGTGAATGGCGGCGCCCGATTTGTCCACTAGCCTCCTGCGCCCTTTTTTACTGTTACCCATCCAGAGTGTTGGGTCTTGCGTCCCTCAACTTTCTCTTCACAATATCCCACAGATTCTCTATGGGGTTCAGGTCAGGAGAGTTGGCAGGCCAATTGAGCACAGTAATACCATGGTCAGTAAACCATTTACCAGCGGTTTTGGCACTGTGAGCAGGTGCCAGGTCGTGCTGAAAAATGAAATCTTCATCTCCATAAAGCTTTTCAGCAGATGGAAGCATGAAGTGCTCCAAAATCTCCTGATAGCTAGCTGCATTGACCATGCCCTTGATAAAACACAGTGGACCAACACCAGCAGCTGACATGGCACCCTGGACCATCACTGACTGTGGGTACTTGACACTGGACTTCAGGCATTTTGGCATTTCCCTCTCCCCAGTCTTCCTCCAGACTCTGGCACCTTGATTTCCGAATGACATGCAAAAGTTGCTTTCATCTGAAAAAAGTACTTTGGACCACTGAGCAACAGTCCAGTGCTGCTTCTCTGTAGCCCAGGTCAGGCGCTTCTGATGCTGTTTCTGGTTTAAAAGTGGCTTGACCTGGGGAATGCGGCACCTGTAGCACATTTCCTGCACACGCCTGTACACGGTGGCTCTGGATGTTTCTACTCCAGACTCCACTGCTTCCACAAATCCCCCAAGGTCTGGAATCGGTCCTTCTCCACAATCTTCCTCAGGGTCCGGTCACCTTTTCTCATTGTGCAGCGTTTTCTGCCACACTTTTTCCTTCCCACTGAGGTGCCTAGATACAGCACTCTGGGAACAGCCTATTCGTTCAGAAATTTCTTTCTGTGTCTTGCCCTCTTGCTTGAGGGTGTCAATGATGGCCTTTTTGACAGCAGTCAGGTCGTCAGTCTTACCCATGATTGCGGTTTTGAGTAATGAACCAGGCTGGGAGTTTTTAAAAGCCTCAGGAATCTTTTGCAGGTGTTTAGAGTTAATTAGTTGATTCAGATGATTAGGTTAATAGCTCGTTTAGAGAACCTTTTCATGATATGCTAATTTTTTGAGATAGGAATTTTGGGTTTTCATGAGCTGTATGCCAAAATCATCAATATTAAAACAATAAAAGGCTTGAACTACTTCAGTTGTGTGTAATGAATCTAAAATATATGAAAGTCTAATGTTTATCAGTACATTACAGATAATAATTGAACTTTATCACAATATGCTAATTTTTTGAGAAGGACCTGTATACCCCCAATTTGTACTTATGGCCTCCTCCTCCCCTACAGCCATACCAATCCTCATCAAGCAGGTAAAAAAACATAGAAGCACAATAAAAAAAAAATGCTGGCCGGCCTGCATGACCCTGCAGGGGGCCAGCTACCGCTCCTGCCTAGGCACTGCCGGGTGAATGTGGCTAGCTGGCCAGCCAGCGTGGTCCTGCAGGGGCCCTGCAGGGGCCCTGCATGGGCCTGAAAGGGGCAAGCCACCGCCCTTGCCCAGGCGCTGCCGGGTGGAAGGGGGCTGGCTTGGCCCAGGCCTGTGTTGGGCCCTGTAGGGGGCCAGCAACCACCCTTGCCCAGGGGCTGACAGGTGGAAGGGGGCTGGCTTAGCCGGGCCTGCATTGGGCCCTGCAGGGGGCCAGCAACCGCCCTTGCCCAGGCGCTGTCGGGTGGAAGGGGGCTGGCTTGGTTGGGCCTGCATTGGGCCCTGCAGGGGGCCAGCCACCGCCATTGCCCAGGCGCTGCTGGGTGGCTGGCTTGGCTGGGCCTGCGTTGGGCCCTGCAGGGGGTCAGCGACCGCCCTTGCACAGGCGCTGCCGGGTGGAAGGGGGCTGGCTTGGTCAAGCCTGCGTTGGGCCCTGCAGGGGGCCAGCCACCGCCCTTACCCAGGCGCTGCCGGGTGGATAGGGGCTGGCTTGGCTACGCCAGCCACCGCCCTTTCCCAGGCACTGCTGGCTGGGCCTGAGTTGGGCCCTGCAGGGGGCAGTGGAAGGGGCTGGCTTGGCCGGGCCTGCGTTGGGCTCTGCAGGGAGCCAGCCACCACCCCTGCCCAGGCACTGCCGGGTGGAAGGGGGCTGGCTTGGCCGGGCATGCATTAGCCCTTGCAGGGGGCCTGCCACCGCCCTTGCCCAGGCGCTGCTGGGTCAAAGGGGGCTGGCTTGGCTGGCCCTGCGTTGGGCCCTGCAGGAGGCCAGCCACTGACATTGCCCAGGCGCGGCCGGGTCGAAGGGGGCTGGCTTGGCTGGGCCTGCGTTGGGCCCTGCAGGGGGCCAGCCATCACCCTTGCCCAGGCACTGCTGGGTCGGAGGGGCTGAATTGGCCAGGCCTGCTTTGGTCCCTGCTAGTGTTGGGCGAACAGTGTTCGCCACTGTTCGGGTTCTGCAGAACATCCCCCTGTTCGGGTGATGTTCGAGTTCGGCCAAACCGTTTGGCCACATGGCCGAACTAAGAGCGCATGGCCGAACGTTCCCCGAACGTTCGGCTAGCGCTGTGATTGGCCGAACGGGTCGAACCACATCATATCTCCGCCATTTGTCTGTGGGTTTAGCTTTGGGTAGGCAGGCAGGGTAGTTCGCGCTCCAGCCACGCTAGCCAGGGTCCCCCCAGTCATTGTGTCGCTGCTGGGAATAGTAGTACACCGCTCGCTCAGCCACACTATATAGCATTCTGTTTACTGCCACTCTGTGTACCTCGCTCAGCCACACTATATAGCATTCTGTTTACTGTTCTGTGTCTGCTGGGAATAGTAGTACACCGCTCGCTCAGCCACACTATATAGCATTCTGTTTACTGCCACTCTGTGTACCTCGTTCAGCCACACTATATAGCATTCTGTTTACTGTTCTGTGTCTGCTGGGAATAGTAGTACACCGCTCGCTCAGCCACACTATATAGCATTGTGTTTACTGCACTCTGTGCACCTCGCTCAGCCACACTATATAGCATTCTGTTTACTGCCACTCTGTGTACCTCGCTCAGCCACACTATATAGCATTGGGCTCGATTCACAAAGCGGTGCTAACCCAGTTAGCATGCCTAAAAGACTTTAGGCGTGATAACCATTGCACCATGCTGGTGAAAAGCCAGTTTAGGCATGATAAGTTTAGGTGTGATAAGTTTAGGTGTGATAAGTTTAGGCGTGATAAGTTTAGATAAGTGTAGATAGCGTGCAAAGTCCCGCACGCAAAGCAGCGCCATTAAACTCTATGCGGAGTGCACCAGACTTTGCTAGCGCAAAACTTTTGATCAGCTGTGCACTGCGGTGCTAACGCAGTTGGTGCTTAAACTTATCATGCCTAAACTTATCACACCTAAACTTATCACACCTAAACTAATCATGCCTAAACTGAGTTTAGGCGTGATAAAGGGCTTTTCACCAGGGTGCTAACTGTTAGCACCGCTTTGTGAATCAGGCCCATTGTGTTAACTGCCACTCTGTGTCTGCTGGGAACAGTACTACACCGCTCGCTCAGCCACACTATATAGCATTCTGTTTACTGCCACTCTGTGTCTGCTGGGAACAGTACTACACCGCTCGCTCAGCCACACTATATAGCATTCTGTTTACTGCCACTCTGTGTACCTTGCTCAGCCACACTATATAGCATTGTGTTTACTGCCACTCTGTGTCTGCTGGGAACAGTAGTACACCGCTCGCTCAGCCACACTATATAGCATTCTGTTTACTGCCACTCTGTGTACCTCGCTCAGCCACACTATATAGCATTGTGTTTACTGCCACTTTGTGTCTGCTGGGAATAGTAGTACACCGCTCGCTCAGCCACACTATATAGCATTGTGTTTACTGACACTCTGGGCTCGATTCACAAAGCGGTGCTAACCCAGTTAGAGACTTTAGGCATGATAACCATTGCACCATGCTGGTGAAAAGCCAGTTTAGGTGTGATAAGTTTAGGTGTGATAAGTTTAGGTGTGATAAGTTTAGGCATGCTAAGTTTAGATAAGTGTAGATAGCGTGCAAAGTCCTGCACGCAAAGCAGCGCCATTAAACTCTATGCGATATGCACCAGACTTTGCTAGCGCAAAACTTTTGATCAGCTGTGCACTGCGGTGCTAACGCAGTTGGTGCTTAAACTTATCACACCTAAACTTATCACACCTAAACTTATCATGCCTAAACTTATCACACCTAAACTTATCACACCTAAACTTATCATGCCTAAACTGAGTTTAGGCATGATAAAGGGCTTTTCACCAGCGTGCTAACTGTTAGCACCGCTTTGTGAATCAGGCCGTCTGTGTACCTCGCTCAGCCACACTATATAGCATTCTGTTTACTGCCACTCTGTGTCTGCTGGGAACAGTACTGCACCGCTCGCTCAGCCACACTATATAGCATTGTGTTTACTGCCACTCTGTGTACCTCGCTCAGCCACACTATATAGCATTGTGTTTACTGCCACTCTGTGTACCTCGCTCAGCCACACTATATAGCATTGTGTTTACTGCCACTCTGTGTCTGCTGGGAACAGTAGTACACTGCCGCTCACTCAGTTACCCCATTACTATATAGCATTGCTGGGATCTGTAGTGCTCACCCACCCATACCATTGTACTGCCAGTCACTGTGTATATTGCTGGGATCTGTAGTACTTCCCTCACCGTCAACCACTATATAGCATTGCGTACTCTGCCAGTCAGTGTGTATATTGCTGGGATCAGTAATACTCCACTCAACGTCAACCACTATATGAGCTCACCATGAGTTCCTCAGAGACCTCCGCTGTGAGCAGCACTCCCAACAACAGCAACAGCCAACGCCCCACGCAAGCTATGACATCCACCCCAGCAGCCAGTGGTCAGCAGCAGCCCTCCCCGGAGGAGAACGTTGTGTCCATCGGTCCGGCGCCAGAGCGATTATTGAGGGCTGCCATTGAGGAGATGATGGGGCCTGATGTTGAGGAGGAGGTCGGGCTCAGGCCAGCATCCCAAGTTAATGTTGAGGACGATGAGGGGTCTGTGTCTGGGGATGTTGGGGTGGTAGAGGTGGTGGGTGGGTCAGACTCAGGAGAAGAGTTGTATGATGAGGATGATGATCGGAACCATCTGTATGTGCCTCAGAGTCCGACCCCGGAAAACATGTTGTATCGTGTGTTTAGGTACTAAAATCTGCGTTCCCACTTCCCAGTACTGCCCGGGTCCACGGATCCATATAATTTTTTGGGCAGCACTATCAAACTGTGGTACTATGAGTGAGTTGCCATGGTCCTTCTGTGCTGTCACACTCACCGTCTGTCTGCAGATGGATTGTTCAACACAGCTACGCCATCTGACATGTAGTCCTTGACCATCTTCTCCAGGCGATTGGTGTTGGAGGACGTGGAACTGCCCGATTGCTGTTCTGTGGGCTGCTGCATGGGTGTCAGAAAATGTTCCCACTCCAAGGACACTGCCAATACCATTCCCTTTTGGGCACTAGCAGCAGCTTGTGTTCTTTGCTGCCCTCCTGGTCCTCCTGGGTTTGCTGAAGTCAGTCTGTCGGCGTACAACTGGCTAGAGAAGGAGGAGGATGTCTATCTCCTCTCTAAAGTCTCCATCCTCAAGGGCCTGCTGGAATTGTTCTGTGACAGTTCCGAGACCACAGAGCCCAGAGACACAGTGTATAGCGGCAGATTAAACAAAACCCGACTGGTGGGGCATTTATTGGTCACACAGTTCACACAAAAAGTTCACAATATTACTATATAATCCACAAAGGAGTGTCCAATTCCCCCTACCAAGCAGTCACAATTCCCAGCTTCGCAGGCAAAGCAACATAAGTCCCAAAGTTCCAGTAACTCCACCAATAGAAGGTGCCCAAGAGGTGCACAACAGATTCCAACAGTCCCAATAGATGCAGTTCTCATCAGTCCTAATATTCAGTAGACATCTGACAAGTTTACACGACCAGATGCAGGTGAGATACACCAGTCCACAGTCCAGGGCCTCCGGACACTAAGTTCAGCACATCCTATCTGTGTCCTGGCCGCATGGGGAATTCTCCTGGCTCACAACAGATCCTGGGAGCTGCTCTCCCTTCCCCAGACACAATCCAACTCCTTTCCATGAGGTACAAACATGAAACCAGCTCTGCTCTCAGGTGCCTAGCTGTCTGCCTCCTGTGGAGAGCCAACCACTCAGCAGCCTAAATAGTGAATGGCCTTATGCTGGATACACACGGTGCGTTCGTGCACTCGATTTTCCCGTCGATTCCCGTTGATTCCCGTCGATTCGTTTATTTCCAACATGTCCGATTTGGATTTCGATGGATCGTTAGGTCGATTCGCATGCAAAGTATGCCGAATCGACCTAACGATCCATCGAAATCCAAATCGGACATGTTGGAAATAAACGAATCGACGGGAATCGACGGGAAAATCGAGTGCACGAACGCACCGTGTGTATCCAGCATTAGGCTGATAAGGTGTATCTCTGATGTCTCCAGAGCTTGGGGGGAAGGTGAGTTTTCTATGGGACAACAAATACAGTACTGTACATTAGAGTCTGCAGTCCTAATCCAATCATCCATTGTCACAACTTCTCCCTCTCCCCTTAGGCATGTACCAGGGAAGATCTTCACAGGTCGCAGTGCTGGTACATGCCCCTGTGTGGGCTCTGACTTCTTGTAACTGTACCAACAAAGTAGCAACGGAGATCACCAACATCATTTCCCAGAAGTACATCTGCAGGCAGGCCACTCATCACACCTACAATACAATTCTGGGGCCCAAAGCCATAGTCCAAAGTCACCCGAGCCCTTGGTATAGATTGTTGTGCGCCTCCAGCCAGTTGAATCACCAAGTTCTTCCCAGCCTGGATGGCCTCAGGCTGCACTAGTTTAGGATCCACAATTGTAAGAAATGCCCCAGAATCTCGAAAGCCAACCGCTCTATTACCATCCACAAAGACTTCCTGAAGGTACTTTTGGTGGACTTTAATGGAAGGACAGACCAGGGGTTGCACCCCATAGAGGCCAGGGGTTGAATCCTGGAGCCATTCGGCTTGCAGAGGTGGCAGTCCCTCTGAGTTCTGAGGTACTTCCACATAATCACTAGTCCTTGGGGCCCCAGGTGATGCATTCCTCCTTCCCAGGTGACAGTAAGCCTGGTCATTCCCCTAGTTGTCCACAGCCAAAGCAGGTACGCTGTGGAGGGTGTTGGGGCAACTGAAGTCGTGGAGTACAGGGCAAAGGGGGTGTGGTAACTGCAGGATAGGTGGATGGACTTGGCCCTTGAGAAGACTGTGTTCTGTGATCTAAAGCTGCACCCTCATCTAGTATGACTGGATACCTGTCTCGTTCCTCTGAGTTCTGTGGTACTTCCATATAATGAATAGCCCTTGGGAACCCAGGTGATGCATTTTTCCTTCTCAGGGGACAGTTAGCCTGAAAGTGCCCCAGCTGTCCACAACCAAAGCAGTGACGCTGCCGAGGGTTTGGGGCAGATCGAGATTGTGGCATATAGGGCAAAGAAGGTGAGGTAACCACAGGATGGGTAGAGGGGGTTAGGGCTGAAGAAGTCTGTGTTCGGCGATGTGGGGGGCAGTACAGTTGGGCTCCCTGGGGAGGTGTGTTACCTGTTCTGGGCGCCTCTGCTGACATCTTTCTCCAGTGTGGCTTGATAGTCAGTGCCTCATCTGCTAAGGCTGCAGCCTCATCCAGGGTACCTGGTTTCCTCTCTCGCACCCACTCACGCACTTCAGCTGGGCACTTGGAGAAGAACTGCTCCATTAGAAACACTTGGATTATCTGCTCTGCAGTAAAGGCTTGCTCTCCTTCCAGCCAACGGCAGCATGCTTGGGAGATCTTATGAGCAAAAACTTTAAAAGAGTTCTCCATGTTGCAGGGGGTGCGCCTAAATTGGCTCCTGTGAGCATCAGGTGTTATAGCATAATAGTCCAATACTGCCTGCTTGATCGCTGCATAATTGCGCTTGTCTCCTTGATCCAACATGCGGTATGCCTCTGCAGCACCCCCCTCCAGCAACCCCACAACATGACGGGGCCAGTCCATAACGGGGACATCCAGTAGCTCACATTGGAATTCAAAGTCCTGAAAGAACCCATCAACATCTCCCAATATTTCAACAAATGGTTTAAAGTCCTTGCGAGAGATTTTTGGGGTCTCTCTGCGCGCTGATATGGACACGGTGGCTAGCTCATGGTTCCGAGTAGCCTCGAGCTCCTGTCTCTGTTGGGCCTTACGGATAGCAACAGTTTTCATTTTTAGCGTTGCATCATCTCCTAGAATTGCCATCTCCTCCTCATACCATATGACCCACTGACTTTTTTCAGTCTGTGGAGGTGCCTCTGACCTGCTGGTCACTGGTGCTGCTAGGGATGTCTCTGTAGCCTCACATCTCTGCTGTTCAGCTTTCTCCAGACTGGCCATCAGCTGGCCCTTAGGGAGTCCTCTATAGCTCAGTCCCAGCTCTCTGGCTCGATCTTGTAAACTGGCGACTGTCCAGTTTTGGTATTCAGATGAGCAATTGTTCTCCATGATGATCAAGTCTTCGTCTGCCAACTACTGTGCTCTGACCCCACCACTGCCAACCAGTTGTGACGGTTTCAAGACCACAGAGCCCAGAGACACAGTGTATAGCGGCAGATTAAACAAAACCCGACTGGCGGGGCATTTATTGGTCACACAGTTCACACAAAAAGTTCACAATATTACTATATAATCCACAAAGGAGTGTCCAATTCCCCCTACCAAGCAGTCACAATTCCCAGCTTCGCAGGCAAAGCAACATAAGTCCCAAAGTTGCAGTAACTCCACCAATAGAAGGTGCCCAAGAGGTGCACAACAGATCCCAACAGTCCCAATAGATGCAGTTCTCATCAGTCCTAATATCCAGTAGACATCTGACAAGTCTACATGACCAGATGCAGGTGAGATACACCAGTCCACAGTCCAGGGCCTCCGAACACTAAGTTCAGCACGTCCTATCTGTGTCCTGGCCGCATGGGGAATTCTCCTGGCTCACAACAGATCCTGGGAGCTGCTCTCCCTTCCCCAGACACAATCCAACTCCTTTCCATGAGGTACAAACATGAAACCAGCTTTGCTCTCAGGTGCCTAGCTGTCTGCCTCCTGTGGAGAGCCAACCACTCAGCAGCCTAAATAGTGAATGGCCTTAGGCTGATAAGGTGTATCTCTGATGTCTCCAGAGCTTGGGGGGGAAGGTGAGTTTTCTATGGGACAACAAATACAGTACTGTACATTAGAGTCTGCAGTCCTAATCCAATCATCCATTGTCACATGTTCCATTTTTGACCTGTCTGACACTTTCTTCAATCAGTTTTTTAACATTGTGTTTGTATAAACTGGGTATAAACCCAGTAATTGGTGTTGTCCAGAATAATGAATAATAATGAATAGTGAATAATGCGCGGGCCGCGGTTAATGCAGTCTAGCATGAATTGAGCCATGTGTGCCAGAGAATCCTGCCAGACTCCTCTGTCTTTGTTATGATCATGTCTGCAGCGTTTATTGCTGGCTGCAGTGGTATTGTAACCCAAGCAGTTCTGATGTCATTACATGCATTTTCTTGCATAGTTTGGTTTGCACTTGAACTAGTTGCTGATTCCATCTGCAGTCACTCTGAAATTAATGACAGTTTGACATGCTCTTGTGTAAACAAACATTGTCTGCTGCAGTGGAGGGGCAGTCCCTTTCCTGCAGGCTGCATATCATTGTCTGCCTTTTCCTGCTATCAGCCTGTGATTAATTACCATTCACTTGTGTGGGAATCTGCAGGTCTGCTCCCATTGGATGACCTCAGTATAAAGAACTGCTTCCTGCAATGTCTCATGGGCTACCATAGTCTCAGACTCTATCTGTTACTCTGCTCGTGCCCCACCTCGTTCCTGGTCCGTGTGGACTGCGCTGACTCCTGCGAAGGGGTCAGCGAGTCCTCCTAGTTCTGCTCTTGTTCTAGAAGTTGTTACTTGCTTGTCTTGTGTCATATATTGGTTCATCGCCAATATATACGCATACTTGCGCATTTTGTTATTTTCCTTGTATCCGTGTTACGTTGATATATCAGTGTTGCTGATATATACGTACACGAACTGTTTATTTCCTGTGTTCAGTTAGTCAGTTTTCCAGCACGTTTTGGTAGTTTGCGCGTATCGTGAACACCCGTGCTGAGCTAGTTATCCTGTTCCTGGTCCTGTTTGTGGATTGCGTTCATCTCTGCGAAGAGATAACGAATCCTTCTGAATCCTGTTCTGTTACTGTTTGTGGATTGCGTTCATCTCTGCGAAGAGATAGCGAATCCTTCTGAGTCCTGTTCCCTGTATTACTCCAGTCCTAGTCAGCGTTCCTGCTTATGTCATATATCGGTTCATTGCCGATATATACATATGTTAGTCAGACCTTACAAATAGTTTCATTGATAGCTGTAATTGTAATACGCTAGGAAAACATACTTATTGTATATTTATCTGTGTTACGTTCATCTATCTCGATCCTGCTATTTCCTGTCTCTCCTGTCCTGTCTTTGTGAGGCACGCCATCGCCGCAACGCATTGGCTGCCTCATTCCAGTCTGTCTGGTTTTGGACGCTTGCTGTCGCTAAGTAATCGCTAGCTAGCAAGCGTTCATTCTGTCTACCTGTCCTGATCTCCTCAGTCCTGGTTTATGCGCTCAGCGCTACTTTGCGCTGAGACGTTATTACGAAAGTGTTTGTGGCTGTTCAGATCTGCACCGGCTCTGTGCACCACAATCTCCTATTGGAGTCAGTCCTCTCCTCCACTAAACTGGGGATATCCTGATCCCTTGTGCTGGTGTGTGTACCTCCTTCACGTCAGCTTATGTGTTGTATGCTGACTGTGGAGATTACACCCCCAAGCTTAACAGTCTTCATGTTCTTGTGAGCGTTGTGATTGTTGTGATGCACCATATTCGTCACCAGCATCACTTTCTTCCTCTTCTGCTGTCCATTCCCGCTAAATTGTGGAAGTCCAACGTGCACCGCTCTGTCCCTCGGCAGTGGGGGCATCCAATTCCAGCTGTTCCTCGTCCTGTTCTTTGTCATAGCTGGGACCAGCGTTTTCTGAGGCAGGTTGCCTGATGTTGGTATCATCACGCTGATCGTTTTCATCTTCAGATTCCCCCACTTGCATCATGCCAGCGGTTTCCATCTTCAACATTGATTTCTTCAGTAAACACAGCAGTGGTATTGTAATGCTGACTGTAGAGTTGTCACTGCTCAGTCACAAGCAACGTGGATTGCTCAAAATTTTGGAGGACTTGGCAGAGATCCAACATGGTGGCCCAATCAGATCCACAGAAGCTTGGTAGCTAGCTAGCTGCTGGAATGCGCCTCGGCACTGCGCAAAAGCGTGCTAGCATGTGCAACGTAGAATTCCAGCGCGTAGGGAGGGACATCACCCAGCGAGCGATGGTGCGCTACATTGAAGCACTCCTGCATCTCTTGGTGAGTCCTTCAGAAGCGGTACTGGACTTTAAAAAATGTTTTTTTTTCCTTCAACAGAAGATCTGCCACGTTGGAGTGAGGAGGACGCCGCCGACCCCGACACCAAGCTGAACCCCGGCGAACTCCAAGCAGAGGATCTTCAGGAACCCTCAAGGCTTAGCCTTTGAGCAAGCTGAGGAGGATCAGCAGTCCCGACGAGACCTCTCCTCATATGTGACTGTGTGCAGTGGAGTAGAGCTCCCCAGAACAACCTTGTCACTTTGTCACTTGTCACTTTGACACTTGTCACTTGTCACTTTGTCACTTGTCACTTTGTCATTTTGTCACTTTGTCATTTTGTCACTTTGTCAGTCACTTTGTCACTGGTCACTTTGTCACTTTTCACTTTGTCTCTTGTCACTTGGTCACTTGTCACTTGGTCACTTGGTCACTTGTCCAGATGATCTCGGTACACCTCCTGCGATTCAAATTCCTGCACACATTGCTCTGGGATTTGGGTGTGATGAATGATGCATCTAACTGGCCACCGGAGGCAATTAAGGCCTTCAAAACATTGAAAGCAGCTTTCTGTTCCGCTCCCATTTTGCATCATGTTGAGTTGTTGACGTCATGTTCATCCTCGGCCTCGCCTTGCATTTCAGTGCGAGGTGCATTTTCCACAGAAAAAGGTTGTGAATCCGGGCACAACATTTGTGGCTGTTCCATTGACCTTTCACAGGTAGAAGATTGTGGGGGTAGGAATAGCTCCTCCGAATAGCCCATTGTGTCCTGAAAACTACTCATTGCATTGCTTTGCGCACGCATTTTTTTGTCCTCATGCAAGGCCTGAGTTGCGCCTGAAAGCGTGGCCTTCTCCTCCTGCGCCTCCTCCTGTTCCATCACGTGTGCTGCTGCTGCTGCTGGGTTAGCGTTGCCGGTCCCTGTTTATTGAACCTCTCATCTTTATTACATTTATGACTGCATGGCGGCAAAAAGCATTGCTATATCCGCACGCTATTTGTCCTCATGCAAGGCCTGGGATGTTATGTCTCAAAAAGCGTGGCCTTCTCCTCCTGCGCCTCCTCCTGTTCCATCACGTGTTCTGCTGCTTGTGCTGGGTTAGTGTTACCGGTCCCTTTTCCTGGAACCTCTTCTCTGTATTACATTTATGACTGCATGGCGACAAAAAGCATGTTACCTGTGCAAAGAAACATGACATTTTCCACATTTAAAAGACAGTTTTTCCTTTGAAACTTTACAATCAATTTTCTCAAAAACTATAAGCTCTTTTTCAAATATTTTTTTTCCTCTTGTACCCACTCCCAAGGTGCACATACCCTGCAAATTTGGGGTATGTAGCATGTAAGGAAGCTTTACAAAGCACGAAAGTTCGGGTCCCCATTGACTTCCATTATGTTCGGAGTTCGGCGCGAACACCCGAACATCGCGGCCATGTTCGGCAAACGTTCGCGAACCCGAACATCTAGGTGTTCGCCCAACACTAGTCCCTGCAGGGGGCCAGCCACCGCCCTTGCCCAGGCGCTGCCGGGTCAGAGGGGGCTGGCTTGGCCGGGTCTGCGTTGGTCCCTGCAGGGGGCCAGCCACTGCCCTTGCCCAGGCGCGGCCGGGTCAAAGGGGGCTACACTAAGATAAAGAAAAAGAAATGGCCCTACACAAACCGCACCACAAGGTATGTAGAAAAGTACAAAATAGCCTTTATTGAACCATGCAAATGATAAAACCATAAAACAATAGCACGATATGAATATTAATGCCCTCAATGAACATATATATACACATGATTAATATAATCTGTAAAGCAGAGCACACCGGAAAACTGTGAGAATGAAAGGGTGAAGGTAAATACCAAGGGGTAAAAACTGGAGTGCAGCTAGACACCCTGTAAGTAATGAACAGGGTGAAAAACAAGTGTAGGATAGGGATAAATGTATCTATCCAAAGTGCCACGACCAGTTAACAAAGTGTGAAGACAGGCGATGAAAGGGGCTGTAAAGCCCAAGGTGTCGGAATTCCGTGTGGAGTGCGTGCACGAAGGAGAGGAGCTTACCGGTGGAGCTGGACAGGAGGGTGTGCGTGCAGGCTCCTGGTGCGGTTCGTGTAGCGCCATTTCTTTTTCCTTATCTTAGTGTAGTACAGTGATTGTTTGGCCTTTCTGCACACGTTATTAGTTACATTGTTGCTTACTAACTAGCCTTGTACACATAATACGGTTGATGGTGCTTGTCCGGTTCTTGTGGAGTTAAAGGGGGCTGGCTTGGCCGGGCCTGCGTTGGGCCCTGCATAAGGCCAGCCACCGCCCTTGCCCAGGCACTACCGGGTCGAAGGGGGCTGTCTGGGCTGGGCCTGCGTTAGGCTCTGCAGGGGGCCAGCCACAGCCCTTGCCCAGGCGCTGCCGGGTGGAAAGTGGCTGGCTTGGCCACGCCTGCGTTGGGCCCTGCAGGGGGCCAGCCACCGCCCTTGCCCAGGCGCTGCCGGGTGGATAAGGGCTGGCTTGGCTGGGCCAGCCACCACCCTTTCCCAGGCACTGCCGGGTGGAGGGGAGCTGGCTTGGCCAGGCCTGCGTTGGGCCCTGTAGGGGGCCAGCCACCGCCCTTTACCTGGCACTGCCGGGTGGAAGGGGGCTGCCTTGGCATGGACTAAGTTGGGCCCTGCAGGGGGCAGTGGAAGGGGGCTGGCTTGGCCGGGCCTGCGTTGGGCTCTGCAGGGAACCAGCCACCACCCTTGCCCAGGTGCTGCCAGGTCGAAGGGGGCTGGCTTGACCGCGCCTGCATTGGGCCCTGCAGGGGGCCAGCCATCACCCTTGCCTAGGCACTGCTGGGTCGGAGGGGGCTGGATTGGCCCAGCCTGCCTTGGTCCCTGCAGGGGGCAAGCCACCGCCCTTGCCCAGGCGCTTGCGGGTCAGAGGGGGCTGGCTTGGCCGGGCCTGTGTTGGTCCCTGCAGGGGGCAAGCCTCCGCCCTTGCCCAGGCGTGGCCGGGTCGAAGAAGGCTGGCTTGGCCGGGCCTGCGTTGGGCCCTGCAGGGGGTCAGCCACCGCCCATGCCCAGGTGCTGCCAGGTTGAAGGGGGCTGGCTTTGCGGGGCCTGCAATGGGTCCTGCAGGGGGCCAGCCACTGCCCTTGCCCAGGAGCGGCCGGGTCGAAGGAGGCTGGCTTGGCTGGGCGTGCGTTGGGTCCTGCAGGGGGCCAGCCACCGCCCTTGACCAGGCACTGCTGGGTCGGAGGAGGCTGGCTTGGCCGGGCCTGCGTTGGTCCCTGCAGGGGGCAAGCGACTGCCCTCTTCCAGGCACTGCCGGGTCAGAGGGGTCTGGCTTGGCCGGGCCTGTGTTGGTCCCTGCAGGGGCCAGCCACCGCCCTTGCCCCGATGTGGCCGGGTCAAAGGGGGCTGGCTTGGCTGGGCCTGCGTTGGGCCCTGCTGGGGGCCAACCACAGCCCTTGCTCAGGCGCTGCCAGGTAGAAGAGGGCTGGCTTGGCAAGGCCCGTGTTGGGCCCTGCAGGGCCCAGCCACCGCCCTTGCCCAGGTGCTGGCGGGTGGAAAAGGGCTGGCGTGGATGGGCCAGCTACCACCCTTTCCCAGGCACTGCCAGGTGGAAGGGAGCTGCCTTGGCCAGGCCTGAGTTGGGCCCTGCAGGGGGCAGTGGAAGGGGGCTGGCTTGGCCTGGCCTGCGTTGGGCTCTGCAGGGGGCCAGCTACCACCGTTGCACAGGCACTGCCGTGTGGAAGGGGGTTGGCTTGGCAGGGCCTGCGTGGGGCCCTACAGTGGGCCAGCCACCGCCCTTGCCCAGGCGCTGCCGGGTGGAAGAGGGATGGCTTGGCCATGCCTGCGTTGGGCCCTGTAGGGGGCCAGCCACCGCCCTTGCCCAGGCACTGCCAGGTGGATAGGGGCTGGCTTGGCTAGGCCAGCCACGGTCCTTTCCCAGGCACTGCCGGGTGGAGGGGGGGTTGCTTGGCCAGGCATGCATTGGGCCCTGTAGGGGGCCAGCCACCACCCTTGCCCAGGCGCTGCCGGGTGGATAGGGGCTAGCTTGGCTAGGCCAGCCACCGCCCTTTTCCTGGCACTGCCGGGTGAAAGGGGGCTGCCTTGGCCAGGCCTGAGTTGGGCCCTGCAGGGGCAGTGGAAGGGGAATGGCTTGGCCGGGCCTGCGTTGGGCTCTGCAGGGAGCAAGCCGCCACCCTTGCCCAGGCACTGCCGAGTGGAAGGGGGCTGGCTTGGCTGGGCCAGCATTAGGCGCTGCAGGGGGCCAGCCACCGCCCTTGCCCAGGTGCTGCTGGGTCAAAGAGGGCTGGCTTTGCCGGCCCTGCATTGGGCCCTGCAGGGGGCCAGCCACCGCCATTGCCCTGGCGCGGCCGGGTCCAAGGGGGCTGGCTTGGCCGGGCCAGCGTTGGGCCCTGCAGGGGGCCAGCCATCACCCTTGCCTAGGCACTGCTGGGTCGGAGGGGGCTGAATTGGCCGGGCCTGCATTGGTCCCTGCAGGGGCCCAGCCACCACCCTTGCCCAGGAGCTGTGGGGTCAGAGGGGGCTTGCTTGGCCGGGTCTGTGTTGGTCCCTGCAGGGTGCAAGCCACCGCCTTTGCCCAGGCGCGGCCGGGTCGAAGAAGGCTGGCTTGGCTGGGTCTGCATTGGGCCCTTCAGGGGGCCAGCCACCGCCTTTGCCCAGGTGCGGCCGGGTCAAAGGGGGCTGGCTTGGCCGGGCCTGCGTTGGGCCCTGCATAAGGCCAGCCACTGCCCTTCCCCAGGCACTACCGGGTCGAAGGGGGCTGTCTTGGCTGGGCCTGCATTGGGCTCTGCAGGGGGCCAGCCACAGCCCTTGTCCAGGCGCTGCCGGGTGGAAAGGGGCTGGCGTGGCCAGGCCTGCGTTTGACCCTGCAAGGGGCCAGCCACAGCCCTTGCCCAGGCGCTGCCGGGTGGAAGGGGGCTGCGCTGCCTTGGCCAGGCCTGAGTTGGGCCCTGCAGGGGACAGTGGAAGGGGTCTGGCTTGGCCGGGTCTACGTTGGGCTCTGCAGGGGGCCAGCCACCGCCCTTGCCCAGGCTCTGCTGGGTCGAAGGGGCTTGGCTTGGCCGGGCCTGCGTTGGGCCCTGCAGGGGGACATCCACCGCCCTTGCCCAGGCGCTGCTGGGTTGAAGGGGCTGGCTTAGCCGGGCCTGCGTTGGGCCCTGCAGGGCCAGCCACTGCCCTTGCCCAGGCGCTGCCGGGTCGAAGGGGGCTGGCTTGGCCGGAACTTCAATGGGCCCTGCAGGGGCCAGCCACCGCCCTTGCCCAGGCTCTGCTTGATCAAAGGGTGCTGGCTTGGCCGGGCCTGCATTGGGCCCTGCAGTGGGCCAGCCACCACCCTTGGCCAGGTGCTGCCGGGTTGAAGGGGGCTGGCTTGGCTGGGCCTGCAATGGGCACTGCAGGGGGCCAGCCACTGCCCTTGCCCAGGCGCGGCCGGGTCGAAGGGGACTGGCTTGGCCGGGCGTGCGTTGGGCCCTGAAGGGGGCCAGCCATTGCCATTGCCCAGGCACTGCTGGGTCGGAGGGGGCTGGCTTGGCCGGGCCTGCATTGGTCCCTGCAGGGGGCCAGCCACCGCCCTTGCCCAGGCGCTGCCGGGTCAGAGGGGGCTTGTTTGGCCGGGCCTGTGTTGGTCCCTGCAGGGGGCTAGCCACCACCCTTGCCCCGACGTGGCCGGGTCAAAGGGGGCTGGCTTCGCTGGGCCTGCGTTGGGCCCTGCAGGGGGCCAGCCACCGCCCTTGCCCAGGTGCTGCCGGGTGGATAGGGGCTGGCTTGGCTGCTCCAGCCACCACCCTTTCCCAGGCACTGCCGGGTGGAAGGGGGCTGCCTTGGCCAGGCCTGAGTTGGGCCCTGCAGGGGGCAGTGGAAGGGGGCTGGCTTGGCTGGGCCTGCGTTGGGCTCGGCAGGGGGCCAGCCTCCACCCTTGCCCAGGCACTGCCGTGTGGAAGGGGGCTGGCTTGGCCGGGCCTGCGTTGGTCCCTACAGTGGGCTAGTCACCGCCCCTTGCTCAGGCGCTGCCAGTTGAAAGGGGGCTGGTTGGGCTGGGCCTGCGTTGGGCCCTGCAGTGGGCTGGCAACCGCCCTTGCCCAAGCGCTGCTGGGTGGAAGGGGGCTGGATTGGCCGGGCTTGCGTTGGGCCCTGCAGTGGGGCCAGCTTCTGCCCTTGCCCCGGGCGCTGCTAGGTCTAAGGGGGCTGGCTTGGTCGGGCCTGTGTTGGGCCCTGCAAGGGCCAGCCACTGCCCTTGCCACTGCGCTGCCAGGTCGAAGGGGGCTGGCTTGGCCGGAACTTCAATGGGCCCTGCCGGGGCCAGCTACCGCCCTTGCCCAGGCTCTGCTTGATTAAAGGGTGCTGGCTTGGCCGGGCCTGCATTGGGCCCTGCAGTGGGCCAGCCACCACCCTTGGCCAGGTGCTGCCGGGTTGAAGGGGGCTGGCTTGGCTGGGCCTGCAATGGGCACTGCAGGGGGCCAGCCACTGCCCTTGCCCAGGCGCGGCCGGGTCGAAGGGGACTGGCTTGGCCGGGCGTGCGTTGGGCCCTGAAGGGGGCCAGCCATTGCCATTGCCCAGGCACTGCTGGGTCGGAGGGGGCTGGCTTGGCCGGGCCTGCATTGGTCCCTGCAGGGGGCCAGCCACCGCCCTTGCCCAGGCGCTGCTGGGTGGAAGGGGGCTGGATTGGCCGGGCCTGCGTTGGGCCCTGCAGTGGGGCAGCCACCACCCTTGCCCCAGGCGCTGCTAGGTGGAAGGGGGCTGGCTTGGCCAAGCGGGCGTTGGGCCCTGCAGTGGGCCAGCCACCGCCCTTGCCCAGGCACTGCCAGGTGGATAGGGGCTGGCTTGGCTGGGCCAGCCACCGCCCTTTCCCAGGCACTGCCGGGTGGAAGAGGGCTGCCTTGGCTGGGACTGAGATGGGCCATGCAGGGGGCAGTGGAAGGGGGCTGGCTTGGCTGGGCCTGCATTGGGCTCTGCAGGGGGCCAGCCACTGCCCTTGCCCAGGCGCGGCCGGGTCGAAGGGGACTGGCTTGGCCGGGCGTGCGTTGGGCCCTGAAGGGGGCCAGCCATTGCCATTGCCCAGGCACTGCTGGGTCGGAGGGGGCTGGCTTGGCCGGGCCTGCATTGGTCCCTGCAGGGGGCCAGCCACCGCCCTTGCCCAGGCGCTGCCGGGTCAGAGGGGGCTTGTTTGGCCGGGCCTGTGTTGGTCCCTGCAGGGGGCTAGCCACCACCCTTGCCCCGACGTGGCCGGGTCAAAGGGGGCTGGCTTCGCTGGGCCTGCGTTGGGCCCTGCAGGGGGCCAGCCACCGCCCTTGCCCAGGTGCTGCCGGGTGGATAGGGGCTGGCTTGGCTGCTCCAGCCACCACCCTTTCCCAGGCACTGCCGGGTGGAAGGGGGCTGCCTTGGCCAGGCCTGAGTTGGGCCCTGCAGGGGGCAGTGGAAGGGGGCTGGCTTGGCTGGGCCTGCGTTGGGCTCGGCAGGGGGCCAGCCTCCACCCTTGCCCAGGCACTGCCGTGTGGAAGGGGGCTGGCTTGGCCGGGCCTGCGTTGGTCCCTACAGTGGGCTAGTCACCGCCCCTTGCTCAGGCGCTGCCAGTTGAAAGGGGGCTGGTTGGGCTGGGCCTGCGTTGGGCCCTGCAGTGGGCTGGCAACCGCCCTTGCCCAAGCGCTGCTGGGTGGAAGGGGGCTGGATTGGCCGGGCTTGCGTTGGGCCCTGCAGTGGGGCCAGCTTCTGCCCTTGCCCCGGGCGCTGCTAGGTCTAAGGGGGCTGGCTTGGTCGGGCCTGTGTTGGGCCCTGCAAGGGCCAGCCACTGCCCTTGCCACTGCGCTGCCAGGTCGAAGGGGGCTGGCTTGGCCGGAACTTCAATGGGCCCTGCCGGGGCCAGCTACCGCCCTTGCCCAGGCTCTGCTTGATTAAAGGGTGCTGGCTTGGCCGGGCCTGCATTGGGCCCTGCAGTGGGCCAGCCACCACCCTTGGCCAGGTGCTGCCGGGTTGAAGGGGGCTGGCTTGGCTGGGCCTGCAATGGGCACTGCAGGGGGCCAGCCACTGCCCTTGCCCAGGCGCGGCCGGGTCGAAGGGGACTGGCTTGGCCGGGCGTGCGTTGGGCCCTGAAGGGGGCCAGCCATTGCCATTGCCCAGGCACTGCTGGGTCGGAGGGGGCTGGCTTGGCCGGGCCTGCATTGGTCCCTGCAGGGGGCCAGCCACCGCCCTTGCCCAGGCGCTGCCGGGTCAGAGGGGGCTTGTTTGGCCGGGCCTGTGTTGGTCCCTGCAGGGGGCTAGCCACCACCCTTGCCCCGACGTGGCCGGGTCAAAGGGGGCTGGCTTCGCTGGGCCTGCGTTGGGCCCTGCAGGGGGCCAGCCACCGCCCTTGCCCAGGTGCTGCCGGGTGGATAGGGGCTGGCTTGGCTGCTCCAGCCACCACCCTTTCCCAGGCACTGCCGGGTGGAAGGGGGCTGCCTTGGCCAGGCCTGAGTTGGGCCCTGCAGGGGGCAGTGGAAGGGGGCTGGCTTGGCCGGGCCTGCGTTGGGCTCGGCAGGGGGCCAGCCTCCACCCTTGCCCAGGCACTGCCGTGTGGAAGGGGGCTGGCTTGGCCGGGCCTGCGTTGGTCCCTACAGTGGGCTAGCCACCGCCCCTTGCTCAGGCGCTGCCAGTTGAAAGGGGGCTGGTTGGGCTGGGCCTGCGTTGGGCCCTGCAGTGGGCTGGCAACCGCCCTTGCCCAAGCGCTGCTGGGTGGAAGGGGGCTGGATTGGCCGGGCTTGCGTTGGGCCCTGCAGTGGGGCCAGCTTCTGCCCTTGCCCCGGGCGCTGCTAGGTCTAAGGGGGCTGGCTTGGTCGGGCCTGTGTTGGGCCCTGCAAGGGCCAGCCACTGCCCTTGCCACTGCGCTGCCAGGTGGAAGGGGGCTGGCTTAGCGGGCCTGCGTTGGGCTCGGCAGGGGGCCAGCCACCAGCCTTGCCCAGACACTGCCGGGTGGAAGGGGGCTGGCTTGGCCCGGGCCTGCGTTGGTCCCTGCAGGGAGTCAGCAACCGCCCTTGCCCAGGCGCTTCCGGGTGGAAGGGGGCTGGCTTGGCCGGGCCTGTGTTTGGCCCTGCAGGGGGCTAGCCAACGCCCCATGCCCAGGCGCTGCCGGTTGGAAGGGGGCTGGTTTGGCTGGGCCTGCGTTGAGCCCTGCAGGGGGCTAGCCACCGCCCTTGCCCAGGCGCTGCTGGGTGGAAGGGGGCTGGATTGGCCGGGCCTGCGTTGGGCCCTGCAGTGGGGCAGCCACCACCCTTGCCCCAGGCGCTGCTAGGTGGAAGGGGGCTGGCTTGGCCAAGCGGGCGTTGGGCCCTGCAGTGGGCCAGCCACCGCCCTTGCCCAGGCACTGCCAGGTGGATAGGGGCTGGCTTGGCTGGGCCAGCCACCGCCCTTTCCCAGGCACTGCCGGGTGGAAGAGGGCTGCCTTGGCTGGGACTGAGATGGGCCATGCAGGGGGCAGTGGAAGGGGGCTGGCTTGGCTGGGCCTGCATTGGGCTCTGCAGGGGGCCAGCCACCAGCCTTGTCCAGGCACTGCCGGGTGGAAGGGGGCTGGCTTGGCCGGGCCTGCGTTGGTCCCTGCAGAGGGCCAGCCACCGCCCTTGCCATGGTGCTGCTGGGTCGGAGGGAGCTGGCTAAGCTGGACGTGCGTTAAGTTCTGCAGGGGGCCAGCCACCGCCCTTGCCCGGGCGCTGCTGGGTCTAAGGGGGCTGGCTTGGCCGGGCCTGTGTTGGGCCCTGCAGGGGGCCAGCCACTGCCCTTGCCCAGGCACTGCCAGGTGGAAGGGGGCTGGCTTGGCGGGCCTGCGTTGGGCCCTGCAGGGGGCCAGCCACTGCCCTTGATCAGGCACTGTCGGGTCGAAGGGGGCTGACTTGGCTAAGCCTGCGTTGGGCCCCACAGGGGGCCAGTCACCTCCCTTGCCCAGGCGTGGCCGGGTCGAAGGGGGCTGCCTTGGCCGGGCCTGCGTTGGGCCATGCAGGGGGCCAGCCACAGCCCTTGCCCAGGCGCTGCCGGGTGGATACGGGCTGGCTTAACTGTGCCAGCCGCCACCCTTTCCCAGGCACTACAGGTTGGAAGAGGGCTGCCTTGTCCAGGCCTGAGTTGGTCCCTGCAGGGGGCAGTGGAAGGGGGCTGGTTTGGCCGGGCCTGCATTGGGCTCTGCAGGAGGCCAGCCTCCACCCTTGCCCGGGCACTGCCATGTGGAAGGGGGCTGGCTTGGCCATGCCTGTGTTGGGCCCTGTAGGGGGCCAGCCACCGCCCTTGCTCAGGCACTGCCAGGTGGATAGGGGCTGGCTTGGCTAGGCCAGCCACGGTCCTTTCCCAGGCACTGCCGGGTGGAGGGGGGGTTGCTTGGCCAGGCATGCATTGGGCCCGGTAGGGGTCCAGCCACCACCCTTGCCCAGGCGCTGCCGGGTGGATAGGGGCTAGCTTGGCTAGGCCAGCCACCGCCCTTTACCTGGCACTGTCGGGTGGAAGGGGGCTGCCTTGGCCAGGCCTGAGTTGGGCCCTGCAGGGGGCAGTGGAAGGGGGCTGGCTTGGCCGGGCCTGCGTTGGGCTCTGCAGGGAGCAAGCTACCACCCTTGCCCAGGCACTGCCGGGTGGAAAGGGGCTGGCTTGGCCGGGCCTGCGTTGGTCCCTACAGTGGGCTAGCCACTGCCCCTTGCCCAGGCGCTGCCGGTTGGAAGGGGGCTGGTTTGGCTGGGCCTGCGTTGGGCCCTGCAGTAGGCTAGCCACCACCCTTGCCCAGGCGCTGCTGGGTGGAAGGGGGCTGGATTGGCCGGGCCTGCGTTGGGCCCTGCAGTGGGGCAGCCACTGCCCTTGTCCATGCACTGCCGGTTGGATAGGGGCTTGCTTGGCTGGGCCAGCCACCGCCCTTTCCCAGGCACTGCCGGGTGGAAGCGGGCTGCCTTGGTCGGTCCTGAGTTGGGCCCTGCAGGGGGCAGTGGAAGGGGGCTGGCTTGACTGGGAATGCGTTGGGCTCTGCAGGGGGCCCGCCACCAGCCTTGCCTAGGCACTGCCGGGTGGAAGGGGGCTGGCTTGGCCGGGCCTGCGTTGGTCCCTGCAGGGGCCAGCCACCACCCTTGCCATGGTGATGCTGGGTCGGAGGGGGCTGGCTAAGCTGGGTGTGCGTTTAGTCCTGCAGGGGGCCAGCCACCGCCCTTGCCCAGGAGCTGCCGGGTTGAAGGGGGCTGGCTTGGTCGGGCATGCGTTGGGTCCTGCGGGGGGCCAGCTTCTGCCCTTGCCCCGGGAACTGCTAGGTCTAAGGAGGCTGGCTTGGTCGGGCCTGTGTTGGGCCCTGCAGGGGCAAGCCACTGCCCTTGCCCAGGTGCTGCCAGGTGGAAGGGGGCTGGCTTGGCGGGCCTGCGTTGGGCTCTGCAGGGGACCAGCCACCAGCCTTGCCCCGGCACTGCCGGGTGGAAGGGGGCTGGCTTGGCCGGGCCTGTGTTTGGCCCTGCAGGGGGCCAGCCACTGCCTCTTGCCTAGGCGCTGCCGGTTGGAAGGGGGCTGGTTTGGCTGGGCCTGCGTTGAGCCCTGCAGGAGGCTAGCCACCACCCTTGCCCCAGGCGCTGCTGGGTGGAAGGGGGCTGGCTTGGCCAAGCGGGCATTGGGCCCTTCAGGGGGCCAGCCACCGCCCTTGCCATGGTGCTGCTGGGTCGGAGGGGGCTGGCTAAGCTGGGCGTGCGTTAATTCCTGCAGGGGGCCAGCCACCGCCCTTGCCCAGGTGCTGTCAGGTGGAAGGGGGCCAGGTTCCGCCCTTGCCCCGGGCGCTGCTGGGTCTAAGGGGGCTGGCTTGGCCGGGCCTGTGTTGGGCCCTGCTGGGGGCCAGCCACTGCCCTCGCCCAGGCACTGCCAGGTGGAAGGGGTCTGGCTTGGCGGGCCTGCGTTGGGCCCTGCAGGGGGCCAGTCACCTCTCTTGCCTAGGCGTGGCCGGGTCGAAGGGGGCTGCCTTGGCCGGGCCTGCGTTGGGCCATGCAGGGGGCCAGCCACCGCCCTTGCTCAGGCACTGCCAGGTGGATAGGGGCTGGCTTGGCTAGGCCAGCCACGGTCCTTTCCCAGGCACTGCCGGGTGGAGGGGGGGTTGCTTGGCCAGGCATGCATTGGGCCCGGTAGGGGTCCAGCCACCACCCTTGCCCAGGCGCTGCCGGGTGGATAGGGGCTAGCTTGGCTAGGCCAGCCACCGCCCTTTACCTGGCACTGTCGGGTGGAAGGGGGCTGCCTTGGCCAGGCCTGAGTTGGGCCCTGCAGGGGGCAGTGGAAGGGGGCTGGCTTGGCCGGGCCTGCGTTGGGCTCTGCAGGGAGCAAGCTACCACCCTTGCCCAGGCACTGCCGGGTGGAAAGGGGCTGGCTTGGCCGGGCCTGCGTTGGTCCCTACAGTGGGCTAGCCACTGCCCCTTGCCCAGGCGCTGCCGGTTGGAAGGGGGCTGGTTTGGCTGGGCCTGCGTTGGGCCCTGCAGTAGGCTAGCCACCACCCTTGCCCAGGCGCTGCTGGGTGGAAGGGGGCTGGATTGGCCGGGCCTGCGTTGGGCCCTGCAGTGGGGCAGCCACTGCCCTTGTCCATGCACTGCCGGTTGGATAGGGGCTTGCTTGGCTGGGCCAGCCACCGCCCTTTCCCAGGCACTGCCGGGTGGAAGCGGGCTGCCTTGGTCGGTCCTGAGTTGGGCCCTGCAGGGGGCAGTGGAAGGGGGCTGGCTTGACTGGGAATGCGTTGGGCTCTGCAGGGGGCCCGCCACCAGCCTTGCCTAGGCACTGCCGGGTGGAAGGGGGCTGGCTTGGCCGGGCCTGCGTTGGTCCCTGCAGGGGCCAGCCACCACCCTTGCCATGGTGATGCTGGGTCGGAGGGGGCTGGCTAAGCTGGGTGTGCGTTTAGTCCTGCAGGGGGCCAGCCACCGCCCTTGCCCAGGAGCTGCCGGGTTGAAGGGGGCTGGCTTGGTCGGGCATGCGTTGGGTCCTGCGGGGGGCCAGCTTCTGCCCTTGCCCCGGGAACTGCTAGGTCTAAGGAGGCTGGCTTGGTCGGGCCTGTGTTGGGCCCTGCAGGGGCAAGCCACTGCCCTTGCCCAGGTGCTGCCAGGTGGAAGGGGGCTGGCTTGGCGGGCCTGCGTTGGGCTCTGCAGGGGACCAGCCACCAGCCTTGCCCCGGCACTGCCGGGTGGAAGGGGGCTGGCTTGGCCGGGCCTGTGTTTGGCCCTGCAGGGGGCCAGCCACTGCCTCTTGCCTAGGCGCTGCCGGTTGGAAGGGGGCTGGTTTGGCTGGGCCTGCGTTGAGCCCTGCAGGAGGCTAGCCACCACCCTTGCCCCAGGCGCTGCTGGGTGGAAGGGGGCTGGCTTGGCCAAGCGGGCATTGGGCCCTTCAGGGGGCCAGCCACCGCCCTTGCCATGGTGCTGCTGGGTCGGAGGGGGCTGGCTAAGCTGGGCGTGCGTTAATTCCTGCAGGGGGCCAGCCACCGCCCTTGCCCAGGTGCTGTCAGGTGGAAGGGGGCCAGGTTCCGCCCTTGCCCCGGGCGCTGCTGGGTCTAAGGGGGCTGGCTTGGCCGGGCCTGTGTTGGGCCCTGCTGGGGGCCAGCCACTGCCCTCGCCCAGGCACTGCCAGGTGGAAGGGGTCTGGCTTGGCGGGCCTGCGTTGGGCCCTGCAGGGGGCCAGTCACCTCCCTTGCCTAGGCGTGGCCGGGTCGAAGGGGGCTGCCTTGGCCGGGCCTGCGTTGGGCCATGCAGGGGGCCAGCCACAGCCCTTGCCCAGGCGCTGCCGGGTGGATAAGGGCTGGCTTGACTGGGCCAGCCACCACCCTTTCCCAGGCACTACCGGTTGGAAGGGGGCTGCCTTGACCAGGCCTGAGTTGGTCCCTGCAGGGGGCAGTGGAAGGGGGCTGGCTTGGGAGGGCCTGCGTTGGGCTCTGCAGGGGGCCAGCCTCCACACTTGCCCAGGCACTGCCATGTGGAAGGGGGCTGGCTGCAGGGGGCCAGCCACTGCCCTTGCCCAGGCGCTGCTGGGTCGAAGGGGGCTGGCTTGGCTGGGACTGCGTTGGGCCCTGCAGGGGGCCGGCCACCACCTTTGCCCGGGCGCACCCGGGTCAAAGAAGGCTGGCTTGGCCGGACCTGTGTTGGGCCCTGCAGGGGGCCAGCCACCGCCAATGCCAGGCGCATCCGGGTCAAAGAGGGCTGGCTTGCCCAGGCCTGCGTTGGGCCCTGCATAAGGCCAGCCACCGCCCTTACCCAGGCACTGCCGGGTCGAAGGGGGCTGACTTGGCTAAGCCTGCGTTGGGCCCTGCAGGGGGAAAGCCACTGCCCTTGCCCAGGCTCGGCCGGGTCGAAGGGGGCTGACTTGGCCGGGCCTGCATTGGGCCCTACAGGGGGCCAGTCACCGCCCTTGCCCCGGTGCTGCCGGGTCGAAGATGGGGGCTGGCTTTTCCGGGCCTGGTTTGGGCTCTGCAGGGGGTCAGCCACCACCCTTGCCCAGGCGCTGCCGGGTTGAAGGGGTCTGGCTTGACCAGGCCTGCGTTGGGCTCCGCAGGGGGCCAGCCACTGCCCTTGCCCAGGCGGTGCCGGGTCGAAGGGGGCTGGCTTGGCCGGGACTGTGTTGGGCCCTGTAGGGGGCTAGCCACCGCCCTTGCCCCAGCACAGCCGGGTCGCTGAAGGCTGGCTTGGCCGGGCCTGCATTGGGCCCTGCAGGGGGTTAGCCACCGCCCTTGCCCAGGCGCTGCCGGGTCGAAGGGCGCTGGCTTGGTCGGGCATGCTTTGGGCCCTGCAGTGGGCGACCCACCACCCTTGCCTAGGCGTGGCCGGGTCAAAAGGGGATATCTTGGCCAAGGACTGCGTTGGGCTTGGCAGGGGGCCAGCCACCACTCTTGCCCTGGCACGGCCGGGTCAAAGGGGGCTGGCTTGGCCGGGGCATGCGTTGGGCCCTGCAGGCGGCCAGCCATCACCCTTGCCTAGGCGCGGCTGGGTCCAAGGGGGCTGGCTTAGACGGGAATGCGTTGGGCCCTGAAGGGGGCCAGCCACCGCCGTTGCCTAGGCGGGGCCGGGTCGAAGGGGGCTGGCTTGGCCGGGACTGTTTTGGGTCCTGCATAAGGCCAGCCACTCCCCTTGCCCAGGCACTGCCGGGTCGAAAGGGGCTGGCTTGACTGGGCCTGCCTTGGGCCCCACAGGGGTCAGCCACAGCCCTTGCCGAGGTGCTGCCAGGTCGAAGGGGGCTGGCTTGGCTGGGCCTGCGTTGGGCCCCGCAGAGGGCCAGCCACCGCCCTTGCCCAGGCGAGGCTGGGTCAAAGGGGGCTGGCTTGGCCGGGCATGCTTTGGGCCCTGCAGGGGGCGAGCCACCACCCTTGCCTAGGCGTGGCCAGGTCGAAGAAGGCTGGCTTGGCCGGGCATGCGTTGGGTCCCGCAAGCGGCCAGCCATCACCCTTGCCTAGGCGGGGCCGGGTCGAAGGGGGCTGGCTTGGCCAAGACTGCGTTGGGCCCTGCATAAGGCCAGCCAATCCCCTTGCCCAGGCACTGCCGGGTCAAAGGGGGTTGGCTTGACTGGGCCTGCGTTGGGGCCCGCAGGGGTCAGCCACAGCCCTTGCCAAGGTGCTGCCGGGTCGAAGGGGGCTGGCTTGGCCGGGCCTGTGATAGGCACTGCAGGGGGCCATCCACCACCCTTGCCCAGGCGTGGCCAGGTCGAAGGGGGCCGGTTTGGCCGGGCATGCGTTGGTCCCTGCAGGGGGCCAGCCACTACCCTTACCCAGGCAGGCCAGGTCGAAGGGGGCTGGCATGGCCGGGTCTGCGTTGGGCCTGCAAGGGGCAAGCCACTGCCCTTGAGCAGGCGCTGCCGGGTAAAAGGGGGCTGGCTTGGCCGGCCTGCGCTGGGCCCTGCAGGGGGCCAGCCACTGCCCTTGATCATGCACTGTCGGGTCAAAGGGGGCTGACTTGGCTAAGCCTGCGTTGTGCCCCGCAGGGGCCAGTCACCTCCCTTGGCTAGGCGTGGCCGGGTTGAAGGGGGCTGCCTTGGCCGGGCCTGCGTTGGGCCATGCAGGGGGCCAGCCACAGCCCTTGCCCAGGAGCTGCCGGGTGGATAAGGGCTGACTTGACTGGGCCAGCCACCACCCTTTCCCAGGCACTACCGGTTGGAAGAGGTCTGCCTTGACCAGGCCTGAGTTGGTCCCTGCATGGGGCAGTGGAAGGGGGCTGGCTTGGGAGGGCTTGCGTTGGGCTCTGCAGGGGGCCAGCCTCCACACCTGCCCAGGCACTGCCATGTGGAAGGGGGCTGGCTTGGCCAGGCCTGCATTGGGCCCTACAGTGGGCCAGCCACCACCCTTGCCCAGGCGCTGCTGGGTGGAAGGGGGCTGGCTAGGCTGGGCCTGCGTTGGGCCCTGCAGTGGGTCAGCCACCGCCCTTGCCCAGGCGCTGCCGGGTGGAAGGAGGCTGACTTGGCCGGGCCTGTGTTGGGCCCTGCAGGGGGCCAGCTACCACCCTTGCCCAGGCACTGCTGGGTTGAAGGGTGCTGGCTTGGCCGGGCCTGCGTTGGGCCCTGCTGTGGGCTAGCCACCGCCCTTTCCCAGGCGCTGCCAGGTGGAAGATGGCTGGCTTGGCCAGGCCTGAGTTGGGCCCTGCAGGGGGCCAGCCACCGCCCTTGCCCAGACGATGCCGGGTGGATAGGGGCTGGCTTGGCTGGGCCAGCCACAGCCCTTTCCCAGGCACTGCCTAGTGGAAGGGGGCTGCCTTGGTTGGGCTTGAGTTGGGCCCTTCAGGGGGCAGTGCAAGGGGGATGGCTTGGCTGGGCCTGCGTTGGGCTCTGCAGGGGGCCAGCCACCACCCTTGCCCAGGCATTGCCTGGTGGAAGGGGGCTTGTTCAGCCGGGCCTGTGTTGGTCCCTGCAGGGGGCCAGCCACTGCCCTTGCCGTGGTGCTGCCGGGTCAGAGGGGGCTGGCTAAGCTGGTTGTGCGTTAAGTCCTGCAGGGGGCCAGCCACTGCCCTTGCCCAGGCGCTGCTGGGTCGAAGGGGGCTGGCATGGCTGGGACTGCATTGGGCCCTGCAGGGGTCCGGCCACCACCCTTGCCCGGGCGCACCCGGGTCGAAGAAGGCTGGCTTGACCGGACCTGTGTTGGGCCCTGCATAAGGCCAGCCACCGCCCTTACCCAGGCACATGCTTGGTCGAAGGGGGCTGACTTGGCTAAGCCTGCGTTGGGCCCCGCAGGGGGCCAGCCACCACCCTTGCCCAAGTGCTGCCTGGTCGAAGGGGGCTGACTTGGCCAGGCCTGCATTGGGCCCTACAGGGGGCCAGTCACCGCCCTTGCCCCGGTGCTGCCAGGTCGAAGATGGGGGCTGGCTTTTCCGGGCCTGGTTTGGGCTCTGCAGGGGGTCAGCCACCACCCTTGCCCAGGCGCTGCCGGGTTGAAGGGGGCTGGCTTCACCAGGCCTGCGTTGGGCTCCGCAGGGGGCCAGCCAATGCCCTTGCCCAGGCGGTGCCGGGTTGAAGGGGGCTGGCTTGGCCGGGACTGTGTCGGGCCCTGTAGGGGGCTAGCCACCGCCCTTGACCCAGCACAGCCGGGTCGCTGAAGGTTGGCTTGGCCGGGCCTGCATTGGACCCTGCAGGAGGTTAGCCACCGCCCTTGCCCAGGCGCTGCCGGGTCGAAGGGAGCTGGCTTGGTCGGGCATGCTTTGGGCCCTGCAGTGGGCGACCCACCACCCTTGCCTAGGCGTGGCCGGGTCAAAAGGGGCTGTTTTGGCCAAGGACTGCGTTGGGCCCTGCAGGGGGACAGCTACCACCCTTGCCCGGGCGCACCCGGGTCGAAGAAGGCTGGCTTGACCGGACCTGTGTTGGGCCCTGCATAAGGCCAGCCACCGCCCTTACCCAGGCACATGCTTGGTCGAAGGGGGCTGATTTGGCTAAGCCTGCGTTGGGCCCCGCAGGGGGCCAGCCACCACCCTTGCCCAAGTGCTGCCTGGTCGAAGGGGGTGACTTGGCTAGGCCTGCATTGGGCCCTACAGGGGGCCAGTCACCGCCCTTGCCCCGGTGCTGCCGGGTCGAAGATGGGGGCTGGCTTTTCCGGGCCTGGTTTGGGCTCTGCAGGGGGTCAGCCACCACCCTTGCCCAGGCGCTGCCGGGTTGAAGGGGGCTGGCTTGACCAGGCCTGCGTTGGGCTCCGCAGGGGGCCAGCCACTGTCCTTGCTCAGGCGGTGCCGGGTCGAAGGGGGCTGGCTTGGCCGGGACTGTGTTGGGCCCTGTAGGGGGCTAGCCACCGCCCTTGCCCCAGCACAGCCGGGTCGCTGAAGGTTGGCTTGGCCGGGCCAGCATTGGGCCCCGCAGGGGGTTAGCCACCGCCCTTGCCCAGGCGCTGCCGGGTCAGAGGGTGCTTGCTTGGCTGGGCCTGCGTTGGGCCCTGCAGGGGGCCAGCCACCGCCCTTGCCCAGGCGCTGCCGGGTCGAAGGGGGCTGGCTCTGCCGGGCCTGTGTTGGTCCAGCCACCACCCTTGCCTAGGCGCGGCCAGGTCGAAGGGGCTGGCTTGGCTGGGCCTGCGTTAGGCCCCGCAGGGGGCCAGCCACCGCCCTTGCCCAGGTGCGGTGGCTTATCATACAGCATATATACAAAATATGAACAGTTCCAAGTAGTGTTTCCTTCTAACAGTATTCCATCTTATCAAGACCTTTATAGCCAAGCATTAATCAATCTTCCAAGTACATTCAAAAAAATAATATAACAGTTGTGTTATGTAGAATAAGATCAAAAGTAGTCTCATCTGTATCAATAGCTGTGTATTTATTAGTTGTGTAAAACTTGTAGTAATCTTCTAAAAGAAATAGCATAAAAATAGCTTCTAAAAAAACTTCTTGCTAACATCTTAACAAAACTTAATGCTGAAAAATTAATAAAGTAAATCACCAGAATATTAAGCATATTACCCCTTCTCTATCATCTCTTCAGCATCTAGAACCACTTGTGCGAAGGTAGCTTCTGCCTCATGTGTCTTCTCAGGAGATTGTTGGGCTTCTCCAAACTATGAGCTTTCAGCTCCTACTTTTATAGGGGCAGGATGCAATATGGCTGCCTAATCTGGAATTTCCCTGAATCCCAGGTTCTGATTGGCTAAAGCTTCCGTGCGTCAAACGCTATCTATGTTTTCAATACCTAAATCACAATATTATTGTTTATAAATTCTTAATTACCTTATCTTTTGGGAATTAACGTCATCTGACATTTTGACATTTGATTAAAAGGTCATATTTGACGCAGTTAATTAAAAGTGGATGTCACCAGCCATCTTGTCTGCTGGTTTGCCCCAGACATTGAGACTAAACAATGTCATTCATGACGCATTTCTGATAAAGTGTTCTCTGCTAATTATGTTGGAATGTCTCGGTACTTTCCCAGACATAAGATTGGTCAGGTTGACACTGTAACCAGACCTGTAAGAGCCTTCAGCAATTTAAGGCTTATTGAAACATTCAGGGCTTCTAATATACTCATTTAAATATAAAGCTTATTATATAATTCTTCTTAAAGCAATTAATCATATAAGAAATAATTGCATATTAAATCTTAATATAGAATCATGGTCTATATATTTGTCTTTCTTATAAAATAAATACAATAATGCCACCGGCAGAGGTCAGCATTTCATAACAAATAATATTAATTTTATAAAACTATTAAACCGCCAGGTGGCATCATTTGTCCTAAATACGGGACAATACAAAAACCTTGGAACTTATTATTGACATTCCAAAGGACAATCATAGTCAAAACATGGCATTATTTCTTGCTGTCTGTAACGGCCTTGCAACAAGTACGTCAACACTCTTCTAGCTTACAAGTTAAAACAATCTTATAAAAGTTTTACTTTCTCTAACTATCACTGACAGAATCCAGTATTACATTATATTATAGGTTTTAACAATAATTATTTCTTTCTTTAGAAGGACTGTATTGATTATTAATATTTATATATACATACACATATGACAGCTTTTCCTGCATAAATAAAACCGCTAGAATTCTAGCAGCCCCGCAGGCGGCCAGCCACTGCCCCTGCCAAGGCGCGGCCAGGCAGATGGGGGCTGGCGTGGGCGGGCCTGCGTTGGACCCTGCAGGGGGCCAGCCACCGCCCTTTCCCAGGCGCGGCCAGGTTGAAGGGGGCTGGCTTGGCTGGGACTGCATTGGGCCCTGCAAAGGGCCAGCCACAACCCTTGCCCAGTCGCGGCCGGGTTAAAGAAGGCTGTCTTGGCCGGGCCTGCGTTGGGCTCTACATAAGGCCAACAACCGCCCTTGCCCTGACACTGCCGGGTCGAAGGGGGCTGGCCTGACTTGACCCTACGTTTGGCCCCGCAGGGGTCAGACACCGCCCTTGCCCAGGTGCTGCCGGGTCGAAGGGGGCTGGCTTGGCCAGGCCTGCGATGGGCCATGCAGGGGGCAGCCACCGCCCTTGCACAGGCATGGCCGGGTCGAAGGGGGCTGGCTCTGCCGGGCCTGCGTTTGGCCCTGCAGGGGCCAGCCACCACCCTTGTCCGGGCGCGGCCGGGTCAAAGGGGGCTGGCACGGCCGGAAATGCGTTGGGCCCTACAGGGGGCCAGCCAGCGCCCTTGCCCCAGCGCGGCTGGGTCAAAGAAGGCTGGCTTGGCCGGGCCAGTGTTGGGCACTGCAGGGGGTCAGCCACCGCCCTTGCCCAAGCATGGCCGGGTCGAAGGGAGCTGGCTTGTCCGGGCATGCGTTAGTCCCTGCAGGGGGTAAGTCACCGCCCTTGCCCAGGCGCAGCCAGGTCAAAGGGGGTTGGCTTGGCCGGGCCTGCGTTGGGCCCTGCAGGGGACCAGCCACCAACCTTGCCTAGGCGCTGCCGGGTCAAAGGGGGCTGGCTCTGCCGGGTCAAAGGGGGCTGGCTCTGCTGGGTCAAAGGGGGCTGGCTCTGCCGGGTCAAAGGGGGCTGGCTCTGCCGGGCCTGTGGTGAGCCCTGCAGGGGACCAGCCACCAACCTTGCCCAGGCGCAGCCGGGTGAAAGGGGGCTGACTTGGCCGGGCCTGTGTTGGGCCCTGCAGGAGGCCAGCCACCGCCCTTGCCAAGTCACGGCCGGGAGCGAAGGGGGCTGGCTTGGCCGGGCATGCGTTGGGACCAGCAGGGGGCCAGCCACCGTTCTAGCCCAGGCGCTGCCGGATCGAAGAGGGCAGGCTTGGCCGGACATGCATTGGTCCCTGGAGGGGGCCAGCCACCGCCCTTGCCCAGGTGCGGCCACGTCTAATGGGGGCTGGCTTGGCCGGGCCTTTGTTGGGCCTTGCAGGGGGCAAGCCACCACCCTTGACCAGGCGCTGCCGGGATGAAGAGGGCTGGCTCTGCCGGGCTTGTGTTGGGCCCTGCAGGGGGCCAGCCACCACCCTTGCCTAGGCGCGGCTGGGTCGAAGGGGGCTGGCTTGACTGAGACTGCATTGGGCCCCGCAGGGGGCCAGCCACCGCCCTTGCCAAGACGTGGATGGGTCGAAGGGGTTGGCTTTGCCGGGCCTGCGTTGGGGCCTGCAGGCGGCCAACCACTGCCCTTGCCAAGGCGCAGCCGGATCGAAGGGGGCTGGCTTGGCCGGGCCTACGTTGGGCCCTGCAGGGGGCCGGCCACCGCCCTTGCCCAGGTGCGGCCAGGTCAAAGGGGGCTGGCTTGGCTGGGACCGCATTGGGCCCTGCAGGGGCCAGCCACCGCCCTTGACCAGGCGCTGCCGGGTCGAAGGGGGCTGGCTCTGCCGGGCCGGCATTGTGTCCTGCAGGGGGCCAGCCACCACCCTTGCCCAGAGGCGGCCGGGTGAAAGGGGGTTGGCTTGGCCGGGCCTGCGTTGGGCACCGCAGGGGGCCAGCAACCGCCCTTGCCCAGGCATGGCCAGGTCGAAGGGAGCTGGCTTGTCCGGGCATGCGTTAGTCCCTGCAGGGGGTAAGTCACCGCCCTTGCCCAGGCGCAGCCAGGTCAAAGGGGGTTGGCTTGGCCGGGCCTGCGTTGGGCCCTGCAGGGGACCAGCCACCAACCTTGCCTAGGCGCTGCCGGGTCAAAGGGGGCTGGCTCTGCCGGGTCAAAGGGGGCTGGCTCTGCTGGGTCAAAGGGGGCTGGCCCATGCCCAGGCACGGCTGGTATCGAAGGGGGCTGGCTTGGACGGCCATGCGTGGGGCCCTGCAGGGAGCCATCCACCGCTCTTGCCCAGGCACGGCCGGGTCGAAGGGGGCTGGCTTAGCCGGGCATGCATTGGTCCCTGCAGGGGCCAGCCGCTGCCGCCCTTGCCCGGGCGCAGCCGAATCGAAGGGGTCTGGCTTGGCCAGACCTGTGTTGGGCCCTGCAGGGGGCAAGCCAATGCACTTTACCAGGCGTTGCCGGGTCGAAGGGGGCTGTCTCTGCCGGGCTTGTGTTGGGCCCTGCAGGGGGCCAGCCACCACCCTTGCCCAGGCACGGCCAGGTTGAAGGGGGCTGGCTTGGCTGGGACTGCTGGAACTGCGTTGGGCCCTGCAGGGGGCCAGACACAGCCTTTGCCCTGGCGCGGGTGGGTCGAAGGGGGCTGGCTTGGTCGGCCATGTGTTGGGCCCTGCAGGGGGCCAGCCACCACCCTTGCCCAGGCGCGTCTGGGTCAAATGGGGCTGGCTTGGCCCGGCCTGCGTTGGGCCCTGCAGGGGGCCAGCCACCGCCCTTGGCCAGGCGTGGCCGGGATCGAAGGGGGCTGGCTTGGACGGACATGCGTTGGGCCCTGCAGGCAGCCAGCCACCGCCCTTGCCCAGGCGTAACCAGGTCGAAGGGGGCTGGCTCTGCCGGGCCTGCGTTTGGCCCTGCAGGGGGCCAGCCACACCCCTTGCCCAGGCGCGGCCGGGTCAAAGGGGGCTGGCTTGGCCAGGCCTGCGTTGGGCCCTGCAAATAGCCAGCCACCGCCCTTGCCCAGGTGCGGCTGGGATAACAGGGAGCTGGCCTGGCCGTGCATGCGTTGGGCCCTGCAGAGGGCAAGCCACCGCCCTTGCCCAGGCGCGACCGGGATCGAAGGGGGCTGGCACATCCGGAAATGCTTTGGGCCCTACAGGGGGCCAGCCACCGCCCTTGCCCCGGCGCAGCCGGGTCAAAGAAGGCTGGCTTGGCCGGGCCAGTGTTGGGCACTGCGGGGGGTCAGCCACCGCCCTTGCCCAAGCATGGCCAGGTTGAAGGGGGCAGGCTTGGCTGGGACTACATTGGACCCTGCAGGGGGCCAGCCACCGCCCTGTCGTAGCTGGGTTGAAGAAGGCTGTCTTGGCCGGGCCTGTGTTGGGCCCTGCATAAGGCCAACAACCGCCCTTGCCCAGGCGCGGCCGGGATCGAAGGGGGCTTGCTTGGCCGGGCATGCATTGGGCCCTGCAGGGGGCCAGCCACCGCCCTTGCCCAGATGTGGCTGAGTCGAAGGGGCTGGCTTGGCCAGGCCTGCGTTGGGCCCCACAGGCGGCCAGCTACTGCCCCTGCCAAGGCGCGGCCGGGTCGAAGGGGGCTGGCTTGGCCGGGCATGTGTTGGGCCCTACAAGGGGCCAGCCACCGCACTTGCCCAGGAGCGGCCAGGTCGAAGGGGGCAGGCTTGGCTGGGACTACATTGGACCCTGCAGGGGGCCAGCCACCACCCTGACGTGGCTGGGTTGAAGAAGGCTGTCTTGGCCGGGCCTGTGTTGGGCCCTGCATAAGGCCAACTAGAGCCCTTGCCCAGGCGCGGCCGGGATCCAAGGGGGCTTGCTTGGCCAGGCATGCATTGGGCCCTGCAGGGGGCCAGCCACCGCTCTTGCCCAGGCGCGGCCAGGTCGAAGGGGGCTGGCTTAGCCGGGCATGCTGTGGTCCCTGCAGTGGGCAAGCCACCGCCTTTGCCCAGGCGCGGCCAGTTTGAAGGGAGTTGGCTTTGCTGGGCCTGCATTGGGCCCTGCAGGGGCCAAGCCACCACCCTTGACCAGGTGCTGCCGGGTCGAAGGGGGCAGGCTCTGCCGGGCCTGTGTTGGGCACTGCAGGGGGCCAGCCACCACCCTTGCCCAGGCGCGGCCGGGTCGAAGGGGCTGGCTTGGCCGGGCCGGCGTTGGGCCCTGCAGGTGGCCAGCCACCACCCTTGCAAAGGTGCAGTGGGGCCGAAGGGGGCTGGCATGGCCGGGCCTACGTTGGTGCCTGCAGGGGGCCAGCCACTGCCCTTGCCCAGGCACGGCCAGGTCGAAGGGGGCTGGCTTGGCCGGGCATGCTGTGGTCCCTGCAGTGAGGCAATCCACCGCCTTTGACCAGGCGCTCCCTTCGACCCGGCCACGTCTGGGCAAGGGCGATGGCTGGCCCCCTGCAGGGCCCATTGCAGGCCCGGTCAAGCCAGTCCCCTTAGACCTGGCAGCACCTGGGCAAGGGCGGTGGCTGGCCTTATGTAGGGCCCAATGCAGGCCCGGCCAAGCCAGCCTTCTTCAACCCAGCCGCGACGGGGCAAGGGTGGTGGCTGGCCCTCTGCAGGGCCCAACGCAGTCCCAGCCAAGCCAGCCCCCTTCAACCTGACCGCGCCTGGCCAAGGGTGGTGGCTGGCCCCCTGCAGGGCCCAACGCAGGCCCGGTAGAGCCAGCCCTCTTCGACCCGCCAGCGCCTGGTCGAGGGCAGTGGCCTGCCCCCTGCAGGGCCCAATGCAGTCCTGGCCAAGCCAGCCCCCTTCGACCTGGCAGCGCCTGGGCAAGGGCAGTGGCTGAACCCCTGCAGCGCCCAACGCATGCCCAGCCAAGCCAGCCCCCTTCTACCCAGTCGCGCCTTGGCTAGAGTGGTGGCTGGTCCCCAGCAGGGCCCAATGCAGGCCGGCCAAGCCATCCATTCTCGACCCGGCAGCGCCTGGTCAAGGGTGGAGGCTGGCCCCCTGCAGGGCCCAACGCAGTCCCGCCCAAGCTAGCTACCTTCGACCTGGCAGCACCTAGGCAAGGGCAGTTGCTGGCCCTATGCGTGGCCAAACGCAGGCCTGGCCAAGCCAGCCCCTTCGACCCGGCAGCGCTTTGGCACGGGCGGTGGCTGGACCCCTGCGGGGCCCAACGCATGCCCGGCCAAACCAGCCCCCTTCGACCCAGCAGCGCCTGGGCAAGGGGCGGTGGCTGGCCCACTGCAGGGCCCAACGCATGCCCAGCCAAGGCAGCCACCTTCGATCCCGGCCGCACCTGGGCAAGGGTGGTGGCTGGCCCTCTGCAGGGCCCAATGCAGGCCCAGCAGAGCCAGCCCCCTTCGACCCGGCAGCACCTGGTCAAGGGCGGTGGCTTGCCCCCTGCAGAGCCCATGCAGGCCCGGCCAAGCCAGCCCCCTTTGATCCGGCCGCGCCTGGGCAAGGGCGGTGGCTGGTCCCCTGCAGGGACCAACACATGCCCGACCATACAAGCCCCCATCGACCCTGCATTGGGCTCTGCAGGGGGCAAGCCACTGCCCTTGACCAGGTGCCCCCTTCGACCAGCCCACGCCTGGGCAAGGGCGGTGGCTGGCTCCCTGCAGGGCCCATTGCAGGCCTGGCCAAGCCAGCACCCTTACACCCGGCAGCACCTGGGCAAGGGCGGTGGCTGACCCATGCAGGGCCCAACGCAGGCCCAGTAAAGCCAGCCCCCTTCGACCCAGCAGTGCCTGGGCAAGGGTGGTGGCTGGCCTTATGCAGAGCCCAACACAGGCCTGGCCAAGCCAACCTTCTTCAACCCGGCCATGAAGGGGCAAGGGTGGTGGCTGGCCCCCTGCAGGGCCCAACGTAGGCCCAGCCAAGTCAGCCCCCTTCGACCGGGCCCCACCTAGGCTAGGGCGGGGGTTGGCCCCCTGCAGGGCCTAACGTCAGCCTGGCCAAGCCAGCCCCCTTTGACCCGGCCGCGCCTTGGCAAGGGTTTCGGCTGGCCGCCTGCAGGGCCCAAAGCAGGCCCGGTTAAGCCAGCCCCCTTCGACCCAGCCACGCCTGGGCAAGGGTGGTGGCTGGCCCCCTGCAGGGCCAAACACAGGCCCGGCGGAGCCAGCCCCCTTCGACCCGGCAGCTCCTGGTCAAGGGCGGTGGCTTGCCCCCTGCAGGGCCCAACGCAGGCCCGGCCAAGCCTAGCCCCTTCGACCCAGCCGCGCCTGGGCAAGAGCGGTGGCTGGCCCCCTGCAGGGCCCAACGCATGCCTGGCCAAGCCAGCCCCCTTTGATCCTGGCCATGCCTGGGAAGGGCGTTGGCTGGCCCCCTGCTGGGCCCAACGTAGGCCTGGCCAAGCTAGCCCCCTTTAATCCTGACCATGCCTGGGAAGGGCAGTGGCTGGCCCCCTGCAGGGCCCAATGCTGGCCCGGCCAAGCTAGCCCCCTTTCACCCCGCAGCGCCTGGTCAAGGGCAGTGGCTTGCCCCCTGAAGGGCCCAACGCATGCACGGCCAAGCCAGCACCCTTCGACTCGGCCACGCCTAGGCAAAGGTGATGGCTGGCCCCCTACAGGGCCCAACGCATGCCTGGCCAAGCCAGCCCCCTTCGACCTGGCCGCGCCAGGGCAAGGGTGGTGGCTGGCCCCCTGCACGGCCCAACGCAGGCCCGGCCAAGCCAGGCCTCCTTGACCCGGCCGCGCCTGAGCAAGGGTGGTGGCTGGCCCGCTGCAGGGCCCAACGCAGGTCCGGCAAGCCAGCCCCCTTTGACCCGGCAGCACCTAGGCAAGAGCGGTGACTGACCTCTGCGGAGCCCAACTCAGGCCCAGTTAAGCCAGCCCCCTTCGACCCAGCAGTGCCTGGTCAATGGTGGTGGCTGGACTTATGCAGGGCCCAACGCAGGCCCAGGCCAAGCCAGCCTTCTTCAACCCGGCCGCGACGGGGCAAGGGTGGTGGCTGGCCCCCTGCAGGGACCAACGCAGGCCCGGCCAAGCCAGCCCCCTTCAACCTGGCCGCACCTAAGCAAGAGTGGTGGCTGGCCGACTGCGGGGCCCAACGCAGGCCCGGCCAAGCCACCCCCCTTCGACCCAGCCGTGCCTGGGCAAGGGTGGTGGCTGGCCCCCTGCAGGACCAAACACAGGCCCGGCAGAGCCAGCCCCCTTCAACCCGGCAAAGCCTGGTCAAGGGCGATGGCTGGCCCCCTGCAGAGCCCATTGCAGGCCCGGCCAAGCCAGCCTCCTTCGACCCGACTGCGCCTTGGCATGGGCGGATGCTGGCCCCCTGCAGGGAGCAATGCATGCCCGGCCAGGCCAGCCCTCTTCGACCCGGCCGCGCCTGGGCAAGAGCGGTGGCTGGCCTCCTGCAGGGCTTAACGCATGCCCGGCCAAGCCAGCCTCCTTCGATCCTGGATGCATATGGTCAAGGGCGGTGGCTGGCCCACTGCAGGTCCCAACGCAGGCCCGGCCAACCCAGCCCCATTTACCCGGCCGCGCCTGGGCAAGGGTGGTGGATGGTCCCCTGCAGGGCCCAATGCAGTCTTGGCAGAGCCAGCCCTCTTCGATCCTGGACGCATATGGTCAAGGGCAGGGGCTGGCCCCCTGCAGGGCCCAACGCAGGCCCGGCCAAGCCAGCCCCATTTACCCGGCCGCGCCTGGGCAAGGGTGGTGGCTGGCCCCCTGCAGGGCCCAATGCAGGCCCGGCAGAGCCAGCCCCCTTCGACCCGGCAGCGCCTGGTCAAGGGCAGTGGCCTTCCCCCTGCAGGGCCCAACACAGGCCCGGCCAATCTAGCCCCCTTCGACCTGGCCGCGCCTGGGCAAGGGCGGTGGCTTGCCTCCTGCAGGAACCAACGCATGCCGGCCAAGCCAGCCCCTTTGTCCAGCCTCGCCTTGGCATGGGCGGTGGCTGGCCCCCTGCAGGGACCAATTCATGCACGGCCAAGCCTGCCCCGTTCGACCTGGCCACGCCAGGGCAAGGGCAGTGGCTGGCCCTCTTCAGGGCCCAACACATGCCCGGCCAAGCCAGCCCCCTTCGATCCTGGCTGCGCCTGGGCAAGGGCGGTGGCTGGCCCTCTTCTGTGCCAAACACATGCCCAGCCAAGCCAGCCACCTTCGATCCCGGCCGCGCCTGGGCAAGGGTGGTGGCTGGCCCGCTGCAGGGCCCAACGCAGGTCCGGCAAGCCAGCCGCCTTCGACCCTGCAGCGCCTGGGCAAGGGCGGTCGCTGGCCCCCTGCAGGGCCCATCGCAGGCTCGGCTAAGCCAGCCCCTTTTGACCAGGCCATGCCTGGGCAAGGGAGGTGGCTGGCCCCCTGCAGGGCCTAACACAGGCCTGGCCAAGCCAGCCCCCTTCGACCCGACAGCGCCAGAGTAAGGGCAGTGGCTGGCCCCCTGTAGGGCCCAATGCAGGCCCGGAAAGCCAGCCCCCTTTGACCCGGCAGCGCCTGGGCATGGGCGGTTGCTGGCCCCCTGCAGGGCCCGATGCAGGCCCAGTCAAGCCAGTCCCCTTCGACCCTGCAGTGCCTGGGCAAGGGCGGTGGCTGGTCTTAGGTAGGGCCCAATTCAGGCCCGTCCAAGCCAACCTTCTTCAACCCAGCAGCGCCTGGGCAAAGGCGGTGGCTGGCCCATACAGGGCCCAACGTAGGCCCGGCCAAGTCAGCCCCTTCGTCCAGCCTCGCCATGGCATGGGCGGTGGCTGGCTCCCTGCAGGGACCAAGGCATGCCCGGCCAAGCCTGCCCTGTTCGACCCGGCTGCGCCAGGGCAAGGGCGGTGGCTGGCCCTCTTAAGGGCCCAACAAATGCCCGGCCAAGCAGGGCCCCATCGATTCCGGCCGCGCCTGGGCAAGGGCGGTGGCTGGCCCCCTGCAGGGCCCAACGCAGGCCCGGCCAAGCCAGCCCCATTTCACCCGGCCGCTCCTAGGCAAGGGTGGTGGCTGGCCCCCTGCCGGGCTCAACGCACGCCTGGCTGAGCCAGCCCACTTCAACCCGGCAGCTCCTGGTCAAGGGCAGTGGCTTGCCCCCTGCAGGGCCCAACGCATGCACGGTTAAGCCAGCCCGCTTCGACCCGGCCATGCCTGGGCAAGGGTGGTGGCTGACCCCCTGCAGGGCCCGACGCAGGCCAGGCCAAGCCAACCTTCTTCGACTCGACCATGCTGGGGCAAGGGCGCTGGCTGGCCCCCTGTAGGGCCCAACACATGCCCGACCAAGCCAGCCCCCGTCGATCCCGTCCGCACCTGGGTTAGGGCGTGGCTTGCACCCTGCAGGGCCCAACGCAGGCCCAGCCAAGCAAGCCCTCATCGACCCAGCCGCACTTGGGCAAGGGCGGTGGCTTGCCCCCTGCAGGGAACAACGCATGCCGGCCAAACCAGGTCCCTTCGATCCCGGCCGCGCCTGGGCAAGGGCGGTGGCTGCACCCCTGCAAGGAAAAACGCATGCCCGGCCAAGCCAGCCCCCTTCGACCCGGCCGCGCCTAAGCCGGAGTGGTGGCTGGCCCCCTGCAGGGCCCAATGCAGGGCCCGGCCAAGCCAGCCAGCTTTGATTCCGACCGCGCCTGGGCAAGGGCGGTGGCTGGCCCCCTGTAGAGCCCAAAGCACGCCCGGCCAAAAAGCACGCCCGGCCAAGCCAGCCCCCTTTCACCCAGCCCCTTTTGACCAGGCCACGCCTGTGCAAGGGTGGTGGCTGACCCCCTGCAGGGCCCGACGCAGGCTCGGCCAAGCCAACCTTCTTCGACCCGACCACGCTGGGGCAAGGGCGCTGGCTGGCACCCTGTAGGGCCCAACGCATGCCCGGCCAAGCCAGCCCCCGTCGATCCCGTCCGCGCCTAGGCTAGGGCGTGGCCTGCCCCCTGCAGGGCCCCCTGCAGGCCCAGCCAAGCAAGCCCCCTTTGACCCGGCCGCGCCTGGGCAAGGGTGGTGGCTGGCCCCCTGCAGGGCCCAACGCAGGCCCGGTAGAGCCAGCCCTTTTCGACCCGACAGCACCCTAATCAGGGGCGGTGGCTTGCCCCCTGCAGGGCCCAATGCAGGCCCAGCCAAGAAAGCCCCCATCGACCCGGCCGCACTTGGGCAAGGGCGGTGGCTTGCCCCCTGCAGGGAACAACGCATGCCAGCCAAGCCAGCCCCCTTCGACCCGGCTGCGCCTAAGCCGGAGTGGTGGCTGGCCCCCAGCATGGCCCAATGCAGGGCCCGACCAAGCCAGCCCCCTTCGATTCCGACCGCGCCTGGGCAGGGTGGTGGCTGGTCCCCTGTAGGGCCCAAAGCACGCCCGGCCAAGCCAGCCCCCTTTCACCCGGCCGCGCCTGGGCAAGGGCGGTGGGTTGCCCCCTGCAGGGCCCAATGCAGGCCCGGCCCAGCCAGCCCCCTTCGACCCGGCAGCGCCTGGGGAAGGGCGGTGGTTGGCCCCCTGCAGCGACCAACGCATGCCCAGGCAATCCAGTCCCCATCGACCCTGCGTTGGGTTCTGCAGGGGGCAAGCCACCGCCCTTGACCAGGAGCCCCCTTCGACCCGGCCACGCCTGGGCTAGGGTGGTGGCTGGCCCCCTGCAGGGCCCATTGCAGGCCCGGTCAAGCCAGCCCCCTTAGACCCGGCAGCACCTAATCAAGGGAGGTGGCTGAACCCTGCGGGGCCCAACGCAGGCCGAGTCAAGCCAGCCCCCTTCGACCCGGCAGTGCCTGGTCAAGGACGGTGGCTGACCTTATGCAGGGCCCAACGCAAGCCCGGCGAAGATAGCCCCCTTCGACCTGGCCGCACCTAGGCAAGGGCGGTTGTTGGCCCCCTGCTGGGCCCAACGTCGGCCAAGCCAAGCAAGCCCCCTTCAACCCAGCCGCGACGGGGTAAGGGTGGTGACTGGCCCCCTGCAGGGCCCAACGCAGTCCCAGCCAAGCCAGCCCCCTTCAACCTGGCCGCACCTAGGCAAGGGCGGTGGCTGGCCCCCTGCTGGGCCCAATGTAGGCCCGGCCAAGCAAGCCCCCTTCGACCCGGCCAGGCCTGGGCAAGGGAGGTGGCTGGCCCCCTGCAGGGCCTAAAACAGGCCTGGCCAAGCCAGCCACCTTCGACCCGGCAGCGCCTGAGCAAGGGCAGTGGCTGGCCCCCTGTAGGGCCCAACGCAGGCCCGGAAAGCCAGCCCCCTTCGACCCAGCAGCACCTGGGCGACGGCGGTTGTTGGCCCCCTGCAGGGCCCGATGCAGGTCCAGTCAAGCCAGTCCCCTTCGACCCTGCAGTGCCTGGGCAAGGGCGGTGGCTGGCCCTTTGCAAGGAACAACGCATGCCCGGCCAAGCCAGCCCCCTTCGACCCGGCATCGCCTAAGCCGGAGTGGTGGCTAGCCCCCTGCATGGCCCAATGCAGGGCCCGGCCAAGCCAGCCCCATTCGATTCCGACCGCGCCTGGGCAAGGGTGGTGGCTGGCCCCCTGTAGGGCCCAAAGCACACCCGGCCAAGCCAGCCCCCTTTCACCCGGCCGTGCCTGGGCAAGGGCGGTGGGTTGCCCCCTGCAGGGCCCAATGCATGCCCGGCCCAGCCAGCCCCCTTCGACCCAGCAGCGCCTGGGAAAGGGCGGTGGCTGGCCCCCTGCAGCAACCAACGCATGCCCGGCCAATCCAGCCCCCATGGACCATGCGTTGGGTTCTGCAGGGGGCAAGCCACCGCCCTTGACCAGGCGCCCCCTTCGACCCGGCCACGCCTGGGCTAGGGTGGTGGCTGGCCCCCTGCAGGGCCCATTGCAGGCCCGGTCAAGCCAGCCCACTTACACCCGGCAGCACCTAATCAAGGGAGGTGGCGGAACCCTGCGGGGCCCAACGCAGGCCGAGTCAAGCCAGCCCCCTTCGACCCAGCCGTGCCTGGTCAAGGGCGGTGGCTGACCTTATGCAGGGCCCAACGCAGGCCCGGCAAAGATAGCCCCCTTCGACCTGGCCGCACCTAGGCAAGGGCGGTTGTTGGCCTCCTGCTGGGCCCAACGTAGGCCCAGCCAAGCAAGCCCCCTTCAACCTAGCCGCGACGGGGCAAGGGTGGTGACTGGCCCCCTGCAGGGCCCAACGCAGTCCCAGCTAAGCCAGCCCCCTTCGACCTGGCCGCACCTAGGCAAGGGCGGTGGCTGGCCCCCTGCTGGGCCCAATGTAGGCCCAGCCAAGCAAGCCCCCTTCGACCCGGCCAGGCCTCGGCAAGGGTGGTGGCTGGCCGCCTGCGGGGACCAACGCAGGCCTGGCCAAGCCACCCCCCTTCGACCCAGCCGCGCCTGGGCAAGGGTGGTGGCTGGCCCCCTGCAGGGAGCAATGCATGCCCGGCCAAGCCAGCCCCCTTCGATCCGGCCACACCTGGGCAAGAGCGGCGGCTGACCCCCTGCAGGGCTCAACATATGCCCGGCCAAGCCAGCCCCCTTCGATCCTGTCCGCGCCTGGGCAAGGGCGGTGGCTGGCCCCCTGCAGGGCCCAACGCAGGCCCAGCAAAGCCAGCCCCCTTTACCCAGCCACGCCTGGCCAAGGGTGGTGGCTGGCCCCTGCAGAGCCCAACGCAGGCCCTTCAGAGCCAGCCCCCTTCGACCCGGCAGCGCCTTGTCAAGGGCAGTGGCCTGCCCCCCTGCAGGGCCCAACGCAGGGCCAGCCAAGCCAGCCCCCTTTACCCAGCCGCGCCTGGCCAAGGGTGGTGGCTGGCCCCCTGCAGTGCCCAACGCAGGCCCGGCAGAGCCAGCCCCCTTCGACCCGGTAGCGCCTGATCAAGGGCAGTGGCCTGCCCCCTGCAGGGCCTAACGCAGGCCTGGCCAAGCCAGCCCCCTTCGACCTGGCAGCGCTTGGGCAAGGGCGGTGGCTGACCCCCTGCAGCGCCCAACGCATGCGCAGCCAAGCCAGCCCCCTTCTACCCGGTCGTGCCTGGGCAAGAGTGGTGGTTGGTCCCCAGCAGGGCCCAATGCAGGCCGGCCAAGCCAGCCATTCTCGACCCAGCAGCGCCTGGGCAAGGGTGGTGGCTGGCCCCCTGCAGGGCCCAACGCAGTCCCAGCTAAGCCAGCCCCCTTCGACCTGGCCGCACCTAGGCAAGGGCGGTGGCTGGCCCCCTGCTGGGCCCAATGTAGGCCCAGCCAAGCAAGCCCCCTTCGACCCGGCCAGGCCTCGGCAAGGGTGGTGGCTGGCCACCTGCGGGGACCAACGCAGGCCCGGCCAAGCCACCCCCCTTCGACACAGCCGCGCCTGGGCAAGGGTGGTGGCTGGCCCCCTGCAGGGAGCAATGCATGCCCAGCCAAGCCAGCCCCCTTCGATCCGGCCACACCTGGGCAAGAGCGGCGGCTGACCCCCTGCAGGGCTCAACATATGCCCGGCCAAGCCAGCCCCCTTCGACCTGGCAGCGCTTGGGCAAGGGCGGTGGCTGACCCCCTGCAGCGCCCAACGCATGCGCAGCCAAGCCAGCCCCCTTCTACCCGGTCGTGCCTGGGCAAGAGTGGGGGCTGGTCCCCAGCAGGGCCCAATGCAGGCCGGCCAAGCCAGCCATTCTCGACCCAGCAGCGCCTGGGCAAGGGTGGTGGCTGGCCCCCTGCAGGGCCCAATGCAGTCCCGCCCAAGCCAGCTACCTTCGACCCGGCAGCGCCTAGGCAAGGGCAGTGGCTGGCCCCATGCGTGGCCAAACGCAGGCCCGACCAAGTGAGCCCCTTCGACCCGGTAGCGCTTGGGAAGGGGCGGTGGCTGGACCCCTGCAGGGCACAACTTATGCCCGGCCAAGCCAGCCCCCTTCGACCCAGCAGCGCCAGGGCAAGGGCGGTGGCTGGCCCCCTGCAGGGCCCAACGCAGGCCCAGCCAAGGCAGCCCCCTTCGATCCCGGCCGCAACTGGGCAAGGGTGGTGGCTGGCCCCCTGCAGGGCCCAACACAGGCCTGACAGAGCCAGCCCCCTTCGACCCGGCAAAGCCTGGTCAAGGGCAGTGGCTTGCCCCCTGCAGGGCCCAACGCAGGCCAGGCCAAGCCTAGCCCTTTCGACCCGGCCGCGCCTCGGCAAGAGCGGTGGCTGGCCCCCTGCAGGGCCCAACGCATGCCCGGCCAAGCCAGCCCTCTTCGATCCTGGCCGTGCCTAGGAAGGACGGTGGCTGGCCCCCTGCTGGGCCCAACGCAGGCCTGGCCAAGCTAGCCCCGTTTAATCCTGGCCATGCCTGGGAAGGGCAGTGGGTGGCCCCCTGCAGGGCCCAACGCAGGCCCGGCCAAGCTAGCCCCCTTTCACCCAGCCACGCCTGGGCAAGGGTGGTGGATGGCCCCCTACAGGGCCCAACACAGGCCCGACAGAGCCAGCCCCCTTTGACCCGGCTGCGCCTGGTCAAGGGCAGTGGCTTGCCCCCTGCTAGGCGCAACGCAGGCTCGGCCAAGCCAGCTCCCTTCGACCCGGCCCTGCCTGGGCAAGAGCGGTGGCTGGCCCTCTGCAGGGAACAACGCATGCACGGCCAAGCCAGCACCCTTCGATCCCGTCTGCGCCTAAGTCGGAGTGGTGGCCGGCCCCCTGCAGGGCCCAATGCAGGGCCCGACCAAGCCAGCCCCCTTCGATCCCGACCGCGCCTGGGCAAGGGCGGTGGCTGGCCCCCTGTAGGGCCCAAAGCACGCCCGGCCAAGCCAGCCCCCTTTCACCCGGCCGCGCCTGGGCAAGGGCGGTGAGTTGCCCCCTGCAGGGCCCAATGCAGGCCCGGCCCAGCCAGCCCCCTTCGACCCCGCAGCGCCTGGGGAAGGGCGGTGGCTGGCCCCCTGCAGGGACCAACGCATGCCCGGCCAATCCAGCCCCCATCGACCCTGCGTTGGGTTCTGCAGGGGGCAAGCCACCGCCCTTGACCAGGCGCCCCCTTCGACCCGGCCATGCCTGGGCTAGGGCGGTGGCTGGCCCCCTGCAGGGCCCAACGCAGGCCCGGCCAAGCCAGCCCCCTTCGACCCGGCCACGCCTCGGCAAGGGTGGTGGCTGGCCGCCTGCGGGGACCAATGCAGGCCCGGCCAAGCCACCCCCCTTCGACCCAGCCGCGCTTGGGCAAGGGTGTTGGCTGGCCCCTGGAGGGCCAAACACAGGCCCGGCAGACCAAGCCCCCTTCGACCCGGCAGCGCCTGGTCAAGGGCGGTGGCTTGCCTCCTGCAGGGCCCACCGCAGGCCCAGTCAAGCCAGCCCCCTTCGACCCGGCTGCGCCTAGGCATGGGTGGTGGCTGGCCCCCTGCAGGGACCAATGCATTCCCGGCCAAGCCAGCCCCCTTCGACCCGGCCGCGCCTGGGCAAGAGGGGCAGCTGGCCCTCTACAGGGCCTAACGCATGCCCGGCCAAAGCAGCCCCCTTCGATTCTGGCGGCGCCTGGGCAAGGGTGATGGCTGGCCCCCTGCAGGGCCCAACGCAGGCCAAAACAAGCCAGCCCACTTTACCCGGCCGCACCTGGGCAAAGGTGGTGGCTGGCTTCCTGCTGGGCCCAACGCAGGCCCGGCCAAGCCAGCCCCATTCGACCCGGCAGCGCCTGGTCAAGTGCAGTGGCCTGCCCCCTGCAGGGCCCAATGCAGGCCCGGCAGAGCCAGCCCCCTTCGACCCGGCAGCGCCTGGTCAAGGGTGGTGGCTTGCCCCCTGTAGGGTCCAACGCATGCCCGGCCAAGCCAGCCCCCTTCAACCCGGCAGTGCCTAGGCAAGGGCGGTGGCTGACCCCCTGCAGCGCCCAACTCATGCCCAGCCAAGCCAGCCCCCTTCTACCCGGTCGCGCCTCCGCAAGAGTGGTGGATGGTCCCCTGCAGGGCCCAATGCAGGCACGGCCAATCCAGCCATTCTCGACCCAGCAGCGCCTGGGCAAGGGTGGTGGCTGTTCCCCTGCAGGGCACAATGCAGTCCTGCCCAAGCCAGCTCCCTTTGACCCGGCAACGCCAAGGCAAGGGCAGTGGCTGGCCCCATGCATGGCTAAACGCAGGCCCGGCCAAGCCAGCCCCCTTCGACCCGGCAGCGCTTGGGCAAGGGCGGTGGCTGACCCCCTGCGGGGCCCAACGCATGCCCGGCCATGCCAGCCCTCTTTGACCCAGCAGCACCTGGGCAAGGGCGGTGGCTGGCCCCCTGCGGGGCCCAACGCAGGCCCGGCCAAGCCAGCCCCCTTCGACCCAGCTGCGCATAGGCAAGGGCGGTGGCTGGCCCCCTGCGGGGCCCAACGCAGGCCCAGTCAAGCCAGCCCTCTTCGACCCGGCAGTGCCTGGTCAAGGGCGGTGGCTTACCTTATTCACGGCCCAACGCAGGCCCGGCAAAGATAGCCTCTTCGACCTGGCCGCACCTAGGCAAGGGCGGTGGCTGGCCCCCTGCTCGGTCCAACGTAGGCCCAGCCAAGCAAGCCCCCTTCAGCCCAGCCGCGACGGGGCAAGGGTGGTGACTGGCCCCCTGCAGGGCCCAACGCAGTCCCAGCCAAGCCAGCCCCCTTCAACCTGGCCGCACCTAGGCAAGGGCGGTGGCTGGCCCCTGCTGGCCCCAACGTAGGCCCGGCCAAGCAAGCCCCCTTCGACCCAGCCGCGCCTCGGCAAGGGTGGTGGCTGGCCGCCTGCGGGGACCAGCGCAGGCCCGGCCAAGCCACCCCCCTTCGACCCAGCCGCGCCTGTGCAAGGGCGGTGGCTGGCCCCCTGCAGCGCCCATTGCAGGCCCGGTCAAGCCAGTCCCCTTAGACCCGGCAGCACTTGGGCAAGGGCGGTGGCTGGCCTTATGTAGGGCCCAACGCAGGCCCGGCCAAGCCAGCCATCCTCAACCCAGCCGCGACGGGGCAAGGGTGATGGCTGGTCCTCTGCAGGGCCCAACGCAGTCCAAGCCAAGCCAGCCCCCTTTGACCTGGCTGCACCTGCGCAAGGGCGGTGGCTGGCCCCCTGCAGGGCCCAACGTAGGCCCGGCCAGGCCAGCCTCCTTCGACCCGGCCGCGCCTCGGCAAGGGTGGTGGCTGGTTGCCTGCGGGGCCCAATGCAGGCCCAGCCAAGCCACCCCCCTTCGACCCAGCCACGCCTGGGCAAGGGTGGTGACTGGCCCCCTGCAGGGCCCAACGCAGTCCCAGCCAAGCCAGCCCCCTTCAACCTGGCCGCACCTAGGCAAGGGCGGTGGCTGGCCCCTGCTGGGCCCAACGTAGGCCCGGCCAAGCAAGCCCCCTTCGACCCGGCCGCGCCTCGGCAAGGGTGGTGGCTGGCCGCCTGCGGGGACCAGCGCAGGCCCGGCCAAGCCACCCCCCTTCGACCCAGCCGCGCCTGGGCAAGGGCGGTGGCTGGCCCCCTGCAGCGCCCATTGCAGGCCCGGCCAAGCCAGCCATCCTCAACCCAGCTGCGACGGGGCAAGGGTGATGGCTGGTCCTCTGCAGGGCCCAACGCAGTCCAAGCCAAGCCAGACCCCTTTGACCTGGCTGCACCTGCGCAAGGGCGGTGGCTGGCCCCCTGCAGGGCCCAACGCAGGCCCAGCCAAGCCACCCCCCTTCGACCCAGCCGCGCCTGGGCAAGGGTGGTGGCTGGCCCCCTGCAGGGACCAATGCATGCCCGGCCAAGCCAGCCCCCTTCAATCCGGCCACGCCTGGGCAAGAGCGGCGGCTGACCCCCTGCAGGGCTCAAAGTATGCCCGGCCAAGCCAGCCCCTTTCGATCCTGTCCGAGCCTGGGCAAGGGCGGTGGCTGGCCCCCTGCAGAGCCCAACGCAGGCCCAGCCAAGCCAGCCCCCTTTACCCGGCCGCGCCTGGGCAAGGGTGGTGGCTGGCCCCCTGCAGCGCCCAACGCAGGCCCGGCAGAGCCAGCCACCTTCGACCCGGCAGCGCCTGGGCAAGGGCAGTGGCCTGCCCCCTGCAGGGCCCAATGCAGGCCCAGCCAAGCCATCCCCCTTTACCCAGCCGCGCCTGGCCAAGGGTGATGGCTGGCCCCCTGCAGGGCCCAACACAGGCCCGGCAGAGCCAGCCCCCTTCGACCCGGCAGCGCCTGGTCAAGGGCAGTGGCCTGCCCCTTGCAGGGCCCAATGCAGCCCCAGCCAAGTCAGCCCCCTTCGACCGGACCCCACCTAGGCTAGGGCGGGGGCTGGCCCCCTGCAGGACCCAACGTCAGGCTGGCCAAGCCAGCCCCCTTCGACCCGGCTGCGCCTTGGCAAGGGTTTTGGCTGGCCGCCTGCAGGGCCCAACGCAGGCCCGGCCAACCCAGCCTTTTTCAACCCTGCCGCACCTGGGCAAGGGTGGTGGCTGGCCCCCTGCAGGGCCAAACACAGGCCCGGCAGAGCCAGCCCCCTCGACCCGGCCGCTCCAGGGCAAGGGCAGTGGCTGGCCGCCTGCAGGGCCAAACGCAGGCCCGGTTAAGCCAGCCCCCTTCGACCAAGCCACGCCTGGGCAAGGGTGGTGGCTGGCCCCCTGCAGGGCCAAACACAGGCCCGGCAGAGCCAGCCCCCTAGACCCGGCAGCTCCTGGTCAAGGGTGGTGGCTTGCCCCCTGCAGGGCCCAACGCAGGGCCGGCAAGCCTAGCCCCTTCAACCCGGCCGCGCTTGGGCAAGAGCGGTGGCTGGCTCCCTGCAGGCCCCAACGCATGCCCAGCCAAGCCAGCCCCCTTTGATCCTGGCCATGCCTGGGAAGGGCGGTGGCTGGCCCCCTGCTGGGCCCAACGCAGGCCTGGCCAAGCTAGCCCCTTTAATCCTGGCCATGCCTGGGAAGGGCAGTGGCCAAGCCAGCCCCCTTCGACCCGGCTCAGCCAGGGCAAGAGCGGTAGCTGGCGCATGCACGGCCAAGCCAGCACCCTTCGACCCGGCCACGCCTAGGTAAAGGTGATGGCTGGCCCCCTACAGGGCCAAACGCATGCCTGGCCAAGCCGGCTCCCTTCGACCAGGCCGCGCCAGGGCAAGGGTGGTGGCTGGCGCCCTGCATGGCCCAACGCAGGCCCGGCCAAGCCAGGCCTCCTCGACCCGGCCGCGCCTGAGCAAGGGTGGTGGCTGGCCTGCTGCAGGGCCCAACGCAGGTCCGGCAAGCCAGCCCCCTTCAACCCGGCAGCGCCTGGGCAAGGGCGGTGGCTGGCCCCCTGCGGGGCCCATCGCAGGCCCGGCTAAGCCAGCCCCTTTTGACCAGGCCATGCCTGGGCAAGGGAGGTGGCTGGCCCCCTGCAGGGCCTAAAACAGGCCTGGCCAAGCCAGCCCCCTTCGACCCGACAGCGCCTGAGCAAGGGCAGTGTCTGGCCCCCTGTAGGGCCCAACGCAGGCCCGTTAAGCCAGCCCTTTTCGACCCGGCAGCGCCTGGGCAAGGGCGGTTGCTGGCCCCCTGCAGGGCCCGATGCAGGCCCAGTCAAGCCAGTCCCCTTCGACCCTGCAGTGCCTGGGCAAGGGCGGTGGCTGGCCTTATGTAGGGCCCAACGCAGGCCCGGCCAAGCCAACCTTCTTCAACCCGGCCGCGCATTAGCAAAGGCGGTGGCTGGCCCCCTGCAGGGCCCAACGTAGGCCCAGCCAAGCCAGCCCCTTCGTCCGGCCTCGCCTTGGCATGGGCGGTGGCTGGCCCCCTGCAGGGACCAATGCATGCCCGGCCAAGCCTGCCCTGTTCGACCTGGCCGCACCAGGGCACGGGCGGTGGCTGGCCCTCTTCAGGGCCCAACACATGCCCGGCCAAGCAGGGCCTCATCGATTCCGGCCGCGCCTGGGCAAGGGCGGTGGCTGGCCCCCTGCAGGGCCCAATGCAGGCATGGCAAAGCCAGCCCCATTTCACCCGGCCGCTCCTAGGCAAGGGTGGTCGCTGGCCCCCTGCAGGGCCCAACGCACGCCTGGCAGAGCCAGCCCCCTTCAACCCGGCAGCACCTGGTCAAGGATAGTGGCTTGCCCCCTGCAGGGACCAACGCATGCACGGTTAAGCCAGCCCCCTTCAACCCGGCCACGCCTGTGCAAGGGTGGTGGCTGACCCCCTGCAGGGCCTGACGCAGGCCCGGCCAAGCCAACCTTCTTCGACCCGACCACGCTGGGGCAAGGGCGCTGGCTGGCCCCCTGTAGGGCCCAACGCATGCACGGCCAAGTCAGCCCCCATCGATCCCGTCCGCACCTAGGCTAGGGCGTGGCTTGCCCCCTGCAGGGCCCCCTGCAGGCCCAGCCAAGCAAGCCCCCTTTGACCCGGCCGTGCCTGGGCAAGGGTGGTGGCTAGCCCCCTGCAGGGCCCAACGCAGGCCCGGCAGAGCCAGCCCTTTTCGACCCGACAGCACCCTAATCAGGGGCGGTGGCTTGCCCCCTGCAGGGCCCAACGCAGGCCCAGCCAAGCAAGCCCCCATCGACCCGGCCGCACTTGGGCAAGGGCGGTGGCTTGCCCCCTGCAGGGAACAACGCATGCCGGCCAAGCCAGCCTCCTTCGACCCGGCCGCGCCTAAGCCGGAGTGGTGGCTGGCCCCCTGCATGGCCCAATCCAGGGCCCGGCCAAGCCAGGCCCCTTCGATTCCGACCGCGCCTGGGCAAGGGTGGTGGCTGGCCCCCTGTAGGGCCCAAAGCACGCCCGGCCAAGCCAGCCCCCTTTCACCCGCCGCGCCTGGGCAAGGGCGGTGGGTTGCCCCCTGCAGGGCCCAATGCAGGCCCGGCCCAGCCAGCCCCCTTCGACCTGGCAGCGCCTGGGGAAGGGCGGTGGCTGGCCCCCTGCAGCGACCAACGCATGCCCGGCCAATCCAGCCCCCATCGAACCTGCATTGGGTTCTGCAGGGGCCAAGCCACCGCCCTTGACCAGGCGCCCCCTTTGACCCGGCCACGCCTGGGCTAGGGTGGTGGCTGGCCCCCTGCAGGGCCCATTGCAGGCCCGGTCAAGCCAGCCCCCTTCGACCCGGCAGCACCTAATCAAGGGAGGTGGCTGAACCCTGCGGGGCCCAACGCAGGCCGAGTCAAGCCAGCCCCCTTCGACCTGGCAGTGCCTGGTCAAGGGCGGTGGCTGACCTTATGCAGGGCTCAACGCAGGCCCGGCGAAGATAGCCCCCTTCGATTCCGACCACGCCTGGGCAAAGGGTGGTGGCTGGCCCCCTGTAGGGCCCAACGCAGTGCCAGCTAAGCCAGCCCCCTTCGACCTGGCCGCACCTAGGCAAGGGTGGTGGCTGGCCCCCTGCTGGGGCCAATGTAAGCCCGGCCAGGCAAGCCCCCTTTGACCCGGCCAGGCCTCGGCAAGGGTGGTGGCTGGCCGTCTGCGGGGACCAACGCAGGCCCGGCCAAGCCACCCCCCTTCGACCCAGCCGCGCCTGGGCAAGGGCGCTGGCTGGCCCCCTGCAGGGCCCATTGCAGGCCCGGTCAAGCCAGCCCCCTTAGACCCAGCAGCACCTGGGCAAGGGCGGTGGCTGGCCTTATGTAGGGCCCAACGCAGGCCCGGCAAAGCAAGCCTTCCTCAACCCAGCCGCGACGGGGCAAGGGTGGTGGCTGGCCCTCTGCAGGGCCCAACGCAGTCCAAGCCAAGCCAGCCCCCTTCGACCTGGCGCACCTGGGCAAGGGCGGTGGCTGGCCTCCTGCAGGGCCCAACGCAGGCCCTGCAGAGCCAGCCCCCTTCAACCCGGCAGCGCCTTGTCAAGGGCAGTGGCCTGCCCCCTGCAGGGCCCAACGCAGTCCCAGCCAAGCCAGCCCCCTTTACCCAGCCGCGCCTGGCCAAGGGTGGTGGCTGGCCCCCTACAGGGCCCAACGCAGGCCCGGCAGAGCCAGACCCCTTCGACCCGGTAGCGCCTGGGCAAGGGCGGTGGCTGACCCCCTGCATCGCCCAACGCGTGCGCAGCCAAGCCAGCCCCCTTCTACCCGGTCGTGCCTGGGCAAGAGTGGTGGCTGGTCCCCAGCAGGGCCCAATGCAGGCCGGCCAAGCCAGCCATTCTCGACCCAGCAGCGCCTGGGCAAGGGTGGTGGCTGGCCCCCTGTAGGGCCCAATGCAGTCCCGCCCAAGCCAGCTACCTTCGACCCGGCAGCGCCTAGGCAAGGGCAGTGGCTGGCCCCCTGCAGGGAGCAATGCATGCCCGGCCAAGCCAGCCCCCTTCGATCCGGCCACACCTGGGCAAGAGCGGCGGCTGACCCCCTGCAGGGCTCAACATATGCCCGGCCAAGCCAGCCCCCTTCGATCCTGTCCGCGCCGGGGCAAGGGCGGTGGTTGGCCCCCTGCAGGGCCCAACGCAGGCCCAGCCAAGCCAGCCCCCTTTACCCAGCCACGCCTGGCCAAGGGTGGTGGCTGACCCCCTGCAGGGCCCAACGCAGGCCCTGCAGAGCCAGCCCCCTTCGACTCGGCAGCGCCTTGTCAAGGGCAGTGACCTGCCCCCCTGCAGGGCCCAACGCAGGGCCAGCCAAGCCAGCCCCCTTTACCCAGCCGCGCCTTACCAAGGGTGGTGGCTGGCCCCCTGCAGGACCCATACAGGCCCGGCCAAACCAGCCCCCTTCGATCCTGTCCACACCTGGGCAAGGGAGGTGGCTGGCCCCCTGCAGGGCCCAACGCAGGCCCAGCCAAGCCAGCCCTCTTCACCCGGCGGCGCCTGGGCAAGGGTGGTGGCTGGCCCCCTGCAGGGCCAAACACAGGCCCGACAGAGCCAGCCCCCTTCGACCCGGCAGCGCCTGGTTAAGGGCAGTGGCTTGCCCCCTGCAGGGCCTAACGCAGGCCAGGCCAAGCCTAGCCCTTTCGACCCGGCCGCGCCTCGGCAAGAGCGTTGGCTGGCCCCCTGCAGGGCCCAACGCAGGCCCAGCAAAGCCAGCCCCCTTCAACCTGGCCACGCCTGGGCAAGAGCGGTGGCTGGCCCTCTGCAGGGCCCAATGCATACACGGCCAAGCCAGCCCCCTTCGACCCAGCCACGCCTGGGCAAGGACGGTGGCTGACCCCCTGCAGGGCCCAACGCAGGCCCGGCCAAGCCAGACTTCTTTGACCCGACCGTGCCGGGGCAAGGGCGGTGGCGGGTCTTCTGTAGGGCCCCTGCAGGGACCAACGCATGCCCGGCCAAGCCAGCCCCCTTTGACTCCGGCTGGGGCTGGCTTGGCCGAATGGCCGGGACTTTGTTGGGACCTGCAGAGGGCCAGCCACCGCCCTTGCCCAGGCACTGCCGGGATGAAAGGGGTTGGCTTGGCCAGGCATGCTTTGGGCCCTGCAGGGGGCCAGCCATAACCTTTGCCTAGGCGGGCCGGGTCGAAGGGGGCTGGCTTGGCAGGGACTGCCGTCCCCATGCAGTCCCGCCCAAGCCAGCTACCTTCGACCAGGCCAGTGGTGGCTGGCCCCCTGCAGGCCCAGCCAAGCCAGCCCCCTTCGACCCAGCAGCGCCTAAGCAAGAGTGGTGGCTGACCCCCTGCAGGGCCCAACGCAGGCCCAGCAGAGCCAGCCCTCTTCGACCCGGCAGCACCTGGTCAAGGGCGGTGACTTGCCCCCTGCAGAGCCCAAAGCGGGCCCGGCCTAGCCAACCCCCTTCGACCCGTCCGCGCCTGGGTAAAGGCGGTGGCTGGCCCCCTGCAGGGACCAACGCATGCCCGGCCAAGCCAGCCCCCATCGCCCCTGCGTTGGGCTCTGCAGGGGGCAAGCCACCGCCCTTGACCAGGTGCCCCCTTCCACCGGTGGCTGGCTACCTGCAGGGCCCATTGCAGGCCCGGCCAAGCCAGCCCCCTTAGACCCGGCAGCACCTGGGCAAGGGCGGTGGCTGACCCCTGCGTGGCCCAACGCAGGCCCAGTAAAGCCAGCCACCTTCGGCTCAGCAGTGCCTGGGCAAGAGCGGTGGCTGGCCTTATGGAGCGCCCAACACAGGCCTGGCCAAGCTAGACTTCTTCAACCCGGCCGCGATGGGGCAAGGGTGGTGGCTGGCCCCCTGCAGGGCCCAACGCATTCCCAGCCAAACCAGCCCCCTTCGACCGGGCCCCACCTGGAAAAGGGCGGGGGCTGGCCCCCTGCAGGGCCCAACGTTGGCCCGGCCAAGCCAGCCCCCTTCGACCCGGCCGCGCCTTGGCAAGGGTTTTGGCTGGCCCCCAGCAGGGCCCAACGCAGGCCGGGCCAAGCCAGCCCCCTTTGATCCTGGCCGTGCTTGGGAAGGGCGGTGGCTGGCCCCCTGCAGGGCCCAACACATGCCCGGCCAAGCCAGCCCCTTTTATTCTGGCCGTGCCTGGGAAGGGCCGGGATCGAAGGGGGCTGGCTAGGCCGGGCATGCGTTCGGCCCTGCAGGGGGCATGCCACCGCTCTTGCCCAGGCGCGGCCGGATTAAAAGGGGGCAGGCTTGGCCGGGCCTGCATTGGTTCCTGCAGGGAACCTGCCACCGCCCTTGCCCAGGAGCGGCAGGGTCGAAGGGGGCTGGCTTGGCCGGGCTTGCGTCGGGCCCTGCAGGGGGCAAGCCTCCGCCCTTTACCAGGTGCTTCCGGGTTGAAAGGGGCTGGCTCTGACGGGCCTGTGTTGGGCCCTGCAGATGGCCAGCCACTGCCCATGCCCAGGCGCGGCCGGGTTGAACGGGGCTTGCTTGGTCAGGCATGCGTTGGGCCTTGCAGGGGGCAAGCCACCTCGATTGCCCAGGCGCGGCCGGGTGAAAGGGGGCTGGCTTGGTCGGGCCTGCTTTGGGCCCTGCAGGGGGCCAGCCACTGCCATTGCCCAGGGGTGGCCAGGATCGAAGGGGGCTGGCTTCGCTGGGCATGCGTTTGGCCCTGCAGGGGCCAGCCACCGCTCTTGCCCAGGCGCGGCCGGGTCGAAGGGGGCTGGCTTGGCCGGGCATGCATTGGTCCCTGCAGGGGGCCAGCCCCTGCCCTTCCCAGGCGCGGCCAAATCGAAGGGGGTTGGCATGGACGGGCCTGCGTTGGGCCCTGCAGGGGGAAAGCCACCGCCCTTCACCAGGCGCTGCCGGGTCAAAGGGGGCTGGCTTGGCCGGGCCTGTGTTTGGCTCTACAAGGGGCCATCCACCGCCCTTGCCAAGGCACGGCCGGGTACGCAGGGGGCTGGCTTGGCCGGGCATGCGTTAGGCCATGCAGGGGGCCAGCCACCGCCCTTGCCCAGCATGGCCGGGTCGAAGAAGGGTGGCTTGGCCGGGCCTGCGCTTGGCCCTGCAGGGGGTAAGCCACTGCCCTTGCCTAGGTGTGGCCGGGTCAAAAGGGGCTGGCTTGGCCTGCGTTGGGCCCTGCAGGGGGCCAGCCACCGCCTTTGCCCCGCCACGGCCGGGTCGAAGGGGGCTGGCTCGGCCGGCCCTGCGTTAAGCCCTGCATGGGGCCAGCCACCTCCCTTGCCCAAGCATGGCCGGGTCAAAAGGGGCTGGCTTGGCCGGGCCTGCATTGGGTCCCGCAGGGGGCCAGCCACCACCCTTGCCCAGGCGCTGCCGGGTCGAAGGGGGCTGGCTTGGCTGGGACTGCGTTGGGTCCTGCAGGGATCTAGCCACAGCCTTTGCCCCGGCGAGGCCGGGTCACAGAAGGCTGGCTTCGCCGGGCCTGCATTTGAACCCCGCAGAGGGTTAGCCACCGCCCTTGCCCAGGCGCTGCCGGGTCGAAGGGGGCTGGCTTGGCCGGGCATTCTTTGGGCCCTGCAGGGGGCCAGCCACCGCCCTTGCCCAGGCGCGGCCGGGTCAAAGGGGGCTGGCTTGGCCAGGCATGCGTTGGGCCCTACAGAGGGCAAGGCACCACTTTTGCCCTGGCGCAGCCGGGTCGAAGGGGGCTGGCTTGGCCGAGCATGCGTTCGGCCCTGCAGGGGGACAGCCACTGCCCTTGCCTAGGCACGGCCGGGTCAAAGGTGGCTGGCTTGGCCGGGCATGCGTTGGACCCTACAGGGGGCCAGCCACCACTCTTGCCTAGGCGCTGCCGGGTTGAAGGGAACTGGCTTGGCCGAGCATGCGTTCGACCCTGCAGGGGGACAGCCACTGCCCTTGCCTAGGCACGGCCGGGTCGAAGGGGGCTGGCTTGGCTGGGACTGCGTTTGGCCCTGCAGGGGGCAAGTCACCGCCTTTGCCCAGGCGCGGCCGGTTCAAATGGGGCTGGCTTGGCCGGGCATGCGTTGGGCCCCACATAGAGCCAGCCACCGCCCTTGCGTAGGTGCAGCCGGGTTGAAGGGGGCTTTCTCGGTCGGACCTGTGTTGGGCTCTGCAGGGGGCCAGCCACGGCCCTTGACCAGGTGCGGCCGGGCCGAGGGAGGCTGGCTTAGCCAGGCCTGTGTTGGGCCCTGCAGGGGGCCAGCCACCACCCTTGCCATGGCGCGGCCGGGTCGAAGGGGGCTGGCTTGGCCGGGCATGCGTTGGGACCTTCAGGGGGCCAGCCATTGCCTGTGCCTAGGCGCTGCCGGGTCGAAGGGGGCTGGCTCTGCCAGGCCTGCGCTGGGCCCTGCAGGGGGCCAGTCACCGCCCTTGCCCAGGTGCTGCCCTGTCGAAGGGGTCTGGCTTGGCCGGGCCTGCTTTTGGCCCTGCAGGGGGCCAGCCACTGCCCTTGCCCAGGCGCTGCGGGGTTGAAGAGAACTGGCTTGGCCGAGCATGCGTTCGGCCCTGCAGGGGGCAAGCCACCGCCCTTGCCTAGGCGCGGCTCGGTCGAAGGGGGCTCGCTTGGCCGGGACTGCATTGGGCCCTGCAGGGGGCCAGCCACCGCCCTTGCGTAGGCGCAGCTGGGTCGAAGGGGGCTTTCTTGGTTAGACCTGTGTTGTGCCCAGCAGGGGGCCAGCCACAACCCTTGACCAGGTGCGGCCGGGCCGAGAGGGGCTGGCTTGGCCAGGCCTGCGTTGGGCCCTGCAGGGGGCCAGCCACCGCCCTTGCCTAGGTGTTGCCGGGTCGAAGGGGGCTGGGTTGGCTGGGCATGCGTTTGGCCCTGCAGGGGGCTAGCCACTGTACTTGCCCAGGCGCTGCCGGGTTGAAGGGAACTGGCTTGGCCGAGCATGCGTTCGGCCCTGCAGGGGGCCAGCCATCGCCCTTACCACCTAGGCGCGGCTCGGTCGAAGGGGGCTCGCTTGGCCAGGACTGCGTTGGGCCCTGCAGGGGGCCAGCCACCGCTCTTGCCCAGGCGCTGCCTGGTCGAAGGGGGCTGTCTTAGCCAGGCATGCTTTGGGCCCTATAGGGGGCCAGCCACCTCTCTTGCCTAGGCACGGCCGGGTCGAAGGGGGCTGGCTTGGCCGGGACTGCGTTTGGGCCTGCAGAGGGCCAGCCACCTCCCTTGCCCAGGCGTGGCTGGGTCGAAGGGGACTGGCTTAGTCAGCATGCGTTGGGCCCTGCAGAGGGCCAGCCACCGCCCTTGCGTAGGCGCAGCCGGGTCGAAGGGGGCTTTCTTGGTCGGACCTGTGTTGAACCCTGCAGGGGGCCAGCCATGGCCCTTGCCCAGGTGCGGCCGGGTGAAGGGGACTGGCTTGGCCGGGAATGCGTTGGGCCCTGCAGCGGGCCAGCCACAACCCTTGACCAGGTGCGGCCGGGCCGAGGGGGGCTGGCTTGGCCAGGCCTGTGTTGGGCACTGCAGGGGGCCAGCCACCACCCTTGCCCTGGCGCGGCCTGGTCAAAGGGGGCTGGCTTGGCCGGGCATGCATTGGGACCTTCAGGGGGCCAGCCATTGCCTGTGCCTAGGCGCTTCTGTGTCGAAGGGGGCTGGCTCTGCCCGGCCTGCGTTGGGCCCTACAGGCGGTTAGCAACCGCCCTTGCCCAGGCCCGGCCGGGTCCAAGGGGGCTGGCTTGGCTGGGCCTGCGTTGGGCCCTGCAGGGGGCCAGCCACCGCCCTTGCCTAGGTGCTGCCGGGTCGAAGGGGGCTGGCTTGGCCGGGCCTGCGTTTGGCCCTGCAGGGGGCCAGCCACCGCCCTTGCCTAGGCGCGGCTCGGTCGAAGGGGGCTGGCTTGGCCGGGACTGCATTGGGCCCTGCAGGGGGCCAGCCACCGCCCTTGCCCAGGCGCTGCCTGGTCGAATGGGGCTGGCTTGGCCAGGCATGCATTGGGCCCTGCTGGGGTCCAGCCACCACCCTTGCCTAGGCGGGGCCGGGTCGAAGTGGGCTGGCTTGGCCGGGCATGCATTCGGCGCTGCAGGGGACCAGCCACTGCACTTGCCTAGGCACGGCCGAAGGGGGCTTTCTTGGCCGGGCCTGCGTTGGGCCACGCAGGGGCCAGCCACTGCCATTGCCCAGGCGCTGCCGGGTCGAAGGGGGCTGGGTTGGCCGGGACTGCGTTGGGCCCTCTAGGGGGACAGTCACCCCCCTTGCCCAGGTGCTGCCCGCTCGAAAGGGTCTGGCTTGGCCGGGCCAGCGTTTGGCCCTGCAGGGGGCCAGCCACTGCCCTTGCCCAGGCGCTGCGTGGTTGAAGGGAACTGGCTTGACCGAGCATGCGTTCGGCCCTGCAGGGGGCCAGCCACCGCATTTGCCCAGGCGCGCCCGGGTCAAAGGGGGCTGGCTTGGCCAGGCTTGCGTTGAGCCCTGCAGAGGGCAATCCACCGCCCTTGCATAGGCACAGCTCGGTCGAAGGGGGCTTTCTTGGTCGGTCCTGCGTTGGGCCCTGCAGGGGGCCAGCTACGGCCCTTGCCCAGGCGCGGCCGGGTGAAGGGGACTGGCTTGGTCGGGCATGTTTGGGCCCTGCAGGGGGGCAGCCACCACCCTTGACCAGGTGCGGCCGGGCCGAGGGGGGCTGGCTTGGTCAGGCCTGCGTTGGGCCCTGCAGGGGCCAGCCACCACCCTTGCCCTGGCGGGGCCGGGTCGAAGGGGGCTGGCTTGGCCGGGCATGCGTTGGGACCTTCAGGGGGCCAGCCATCGCCTGTGCCTCCGCGCTGCCGGGTCGAAGGGGGCTGGCTCTGCCGGGCCTGCGTTGGGCCCTACAGGGGGTTAGCAACCGCCCTTGCCCAGGTGCGGCCGGGTCAAAGGGGGCTGGCTTGACCGTGCCTGCGTTGGGCCCTGCAGGGGGACAGCCACCGCCCTTGCACAGGCGCGGACGGGTCGAAGGGGGATGGCTTGGCCGGGCCTGTGTTTGGCCATGCAGGGGCCAGCAACCGCCCTTGCCCAGGCGCTGCCGGGTCAAAGGGAACTGGCTTGGCTGGGCATGCGTTCGGCCCTGCAGGGGGACAGCCACTGCCCTTGCCTAGGCACGGCCGGGTCGAAGGGGGCTGGCTTGGTCGGACCTGCGTTGGGCTCTGCAGGGGGCCAGCCACCACACTTGCCAAGGCGTGGCCAGGCCGAAGGGAACTGGCTTGGCCGGGTATGCGTTGGGCCCTTTAGGGGGCCAGCCATCGCCTGTGCATAGGCGCGGCCGGGTCGAAGGGGGCTGGCTTGGCCGGGACTGCGTTGGGCTCTGCAGCCACTGCCCATGCCCTGCCGCGGCCGGGTCGACGGGGGCTGCTTTTACTGGGCCTGAGTTGGGCCCCACATGGGTCAGCCACCGCCCTTGCCCAGGTGCTGTCGGGCCTAAGGTGGCTGGCTTGGCCGGGCCTGCGATGGGCCCTGAAGGGGGCTAGCCACCGCCCTTGCCCAGGTCGAAGAAGGCTGGCTTGCCCGAGCATGCATTAGGCCCTACAGGGGGCCAGCCACCGCCCTTGCCCAGGCGCGGCCGGGTTGAAAGAGGCTGGCTTGGTAGGGCCTGCCTTGGGCTCTGCAGGGGGCAAGCCACCACCCTTGACCAGGCGCTGCCGGGTCGAAGGGGGCTGGCTCTGGCGAGCCAGCATTGGGCCAGCCACCGACCTTGCCTAGGCGCGGCCGGGATCGAAGGGGCTGGCTTGGCCGGGAATGCGTTGGGCCCTACAGGGGGCTAGCCACCGCACTTGCCCCGGCGCGGCTGGGTAGAAGAAGGCAGGCTTGGCCAGGCCTGCGTTGGGCCCTGCAAGGGGCTAGCCACCGCCTTTGCCTAGGCGCTGCCGGGTCGAAGGGAACTGGCTTGGCCGGGCATGCATTCGGCGCTGCAGGGGGTCAGCCACTGCGCTTGCCTAGGCACGGCCGGGTCAAAGGGGGCTGGCATGTAGTGTTGTCCGGATCATGAACGATTCGGATCTTTGATCCGAATCTATTTTGTGAGTCGAATCATCCGAATCATCAAAATGAGTGATTCGGATCGCAAAAGGGGCGGGGCCAGGAGCGACACGCCCCCTCTCAGCGGGCAGCGGGGTCCTGGAAGCAGAGCTGAGATGGATCGCTCTGTTGGAGGGGACTCAGGGGAGCCAGCTTTGCACAGGGACAGGTAGAGGGGACATCGGTGCCACTGCCAGATATGTGTAGAGCACACATACTGGCTGAAATATGCTGCTCATTATAGGCTGTGTGTTCCGTAGTTGTGCACAGTGATCACATTGGAAGCTTTTGGCTCAGCACAGCACAGCTCAGTAACTTTGCAGGCACTGT